>NW_027469530.1:0-108616 GCF_051020765.1 Lasioglossum baleicum
ACTAGCCTGCGGGATGCATCCTCTCGCACGTGTTTTTGCTCGACTAGCCATGCGCATCCCAAAAAAACCTGCGCATGCGCATCCCACAAAACCTGCGCATGCGCATCCCACAAAACCTCGCACGTGTTTTTACTCGACTAGCCTGCGGGATGCATCCTCTCGCACGTGTTTTTACTCGACTAGCCTGCGGGATGCATCCTCTCGCACGTGTTTTTTGCTCGACTAGCCTGCGGGATGCATCCTCTCGCACGTGCTTTTGCTCGACTAGACATGCGCATCCCAAAAATCCTGCGCATGCGCATCCCACAAAACCTGCGCATGCGCATCCCACAAAACCTCGCACGTGTTTTTACTCGACTAGCCTGCGGGATGCATCCTCTCGCACGTGTTTTTACTCGACTAGCCTGCGGGATGCATCCTCTCGCACGTGTTTTTACTCGACTACCCTGCGGGATGCATCCTCTCGCACGTGTTTTTGCTCGACTAGCCATGCGCATCCCAAAAAACCTGCGCATGCGCATCCCACAAAACCTGCGCATGCGCATCCCACAAAACCTCGCACGTGTTTTTACTCGACTAGCCTGCGGGATGCATCCTCTCGCACGTGTTTTTACTCGACTAGCCTGGCGGGGATGCATCCTCTCGCACGTGTTTTTGCTCGACTAGCCTGCGGGATGCATCCTCTCGCACGTGTTTTTACTCGACTAGCCTGCGGGATGCATCCTCCCGCACGTGTTTTTACTCGACTAGCCTGCGGGATACATCCTCTCGCACGTGTTTTTTGCTCGACTGGCTTGCGTTATGCATCCTCTCGCACGTGTTTTTGCTCGACTAGCCTGCGGGATGCATCCTCTCGCACGTGTTTTTGCTCGACTAGCCTGCGGGATGCATCCTCTCGCACGTGTTTATGCTCGACTAGCCTGCGGGACGCATCCTCCCGCACGTGTTTTTACTCGGCTAGCCTGCGGGATACATCCTCTCGCACGTGTTTTTACTCGACTAGCCTGCGGGATGCATCCTCTCGCACGTGTTTTTACTCGACTAGCCTTCGGGATTCATCCTCTCGCACGTGTTTTTACTCGACTAGCCTGCGGGATGCATCCTCTCGCACGTGTTTTTGCTCGACTAGCCTGCGGGATGCATCCTCTCGCACGTGTTTTTACTCGACTAGCCTGCGGGATGCATCCTCCCGCACGTGTTTTTACTCGACTAGCCTGCGGGATACATCCTCTCGCACGTGTTTTTGCTCGACTAGCCTGCGGGATGCATCCTCTCGCACGTGTTTTTACTCGACTACCCTGCGGGATGCATCCTCTCGCACGTGTTTTTGCTCGACTAGCCATGCGCATCCACAAAACCTGCGCATGCGCATCCCACAAAACCTCGCACGTGTTTTTACCTCGTCTAGCCTGCGGGATGCATCCTCTCGCACGTGGTTTTTACCTCGACTACCCTGCGGGATGCATCCTCTCGCACGTGTTTTTGCTCGACTAGCCATGCGCATCCCACAAAACCTGCGCATGCGCATCCCACAAAACCTCGCACGTGTTTTTACTCGTCTAGCCTGCGGGATGCATCCTCACGCACGTGTTTTTACTCGACTAGCTGCAGGATGCATCCTCTCGCACGTGTTTTTACTCGACTAGCCTGCGGGATGCATCCTCTCGCACGTGTTTTTGCTCGACTAGCCATGCGCATCCCAAAAAAACCTGCGCATGCGCATCCCACAAAACCTGCGCATGCGCATCCCACAAAACCTCGCACGTGTTTTTACTCGACTAGCCTGCGGGATGCATCCTCTCGCACGTGTTTTTACTCGACTAGCCTGCGGGATGCATCCTCTCGCACGTGTTTTTGCTCGACTAGCCTGCGGGATGCATCCTCTCGCACGTGCTTTTGCTCGACTAGCCATGCGCATCCCAAAAATCCTGCGCATGCGCATCCCACAAAACCTCGCACGTGTTTTTACTCGACTAGCCTGCGGGATGCATCCTCTCGCACGTGTTTTTACTCGACTAGCCTGCGGGATGCATCCTCTCGCACGTGTTTTTACTCGACTACCCTGCGGGATGCATCCTCTCGCACGTGTTTTTGCTCGACTAGCCATGCGCATCCCAAAAAACCTGCGCATGCGCATCCCACAAAACCCTGCGCATGCGCATCCCACAAAACCTCGCACGTGTTTTTTACTCGACTAGCCTGCGGGATGCATCCTCTCGCACGTGTTTTTACTCGACTAGCCTGCGGGATGCATCCTCTCGCACGTGTTTTTGCTCGACTAGCCTGCGGGATGCATCCTCTCGCACGTGTTTTTTACTCGACTAGCCTGCGGGATGCATCCTCCCGCACGTGTTTTTACTCGACTAGCCTGCGGGATACATCCTCTCGCACGTGTTTTTGCTCGACTAGCCTGCGGGATGCATCCTCTCGCACGTGTTTTTGCTCGACTAGCCTGCGGGATGCATCCTCTCGCACGTGTTTTTGCTCGACTAGCCTGCGGGACGCATCCTCTCGCACGTGTTTTTACTCGACTAGCCTGCGGGATGCATCCTCTCGCACGTGTTTTTACTCGACTAGCCTTCGGGATTCATCCTCTCGCACGTGTTTTTACTCGACTAGCCTGCGGGATGCATCCTCTCGCACGTGTTTTTACTCGACTAGCCTGCGGGATGCATCCTCCCGCACGTGTTTTTACTCGACTAGCCTGCGGGATACATCCTCTCGCACGTGTTTTTGCTCGACTAGCCTGCGGGATGCATCCTCTCGCACGTGTTTTTGCTCGACTAGCCTGCGGGATGCATCCTCTCGCACGTGTTTTATGCTCGACTAGCCTGCGGGGACGCATCCTCCCGCACGTGTTTTTACTCGACTAGCCTGCGGGATACATCCTCTCGCACGTGTTTTTACTCGACTAGCCTGCGGGATGCATCCTCTCGCACGTGTTTTTGCTCGACTAGCCTGCGGGATGCATCCTCTCGCACGTGTTTTTGCTCGACTAGCCTGCGGGATGCATCCTCTCGCACGTGTTATGCTCGACTAGCCTGCGGGACGCATCCTCCCGCACGTGTTTTTTGCTCGACTAGCCTGCGGGATGCATCCTCTCGCACGTGCTTTTGCTCGACTAGACATGCGCATCCCAAAAATCCTGCGCATGCGCATCCCACAAAACCTGCGCATGCGCATCCCACAAAACCTCGCACGTGTTTTTACTCGACTAGCCTGCGGGATGCATCCTCTCGCACGTGTTTTTACTCGACTAGCCTGCGGGATGCATCCTCTCGCACGTGTTTTTACTCGACTACCCTGCGGGATGCATCCTCTCGCACGTGTTTTTGCTCGACTAGCCATGCGCATCCCAAAAAACCTGCGCATGCGCATCCCACAAAACCTGCGCATGCGCATCCCCACAAAACCTCGCACGTGTTTTTACTCGACTAGCCTGCGGGATGCATCCTCTCGCACGTGTTTTTACTCGACTAGCCTGCGGGATGCATCCTCTCGCACGTGTTTTTGCTCGACTAGCCTGCGGGATGCATCCTCTCGCACGTGTTTTTACTCGACTAGCCTGCGGGATGCATCCTCCCGCACGTGTTTTTACTCGACTAGCCTGCGGGATACATCCTCTCGCACGTGTTTTTGCTCGACTGGCTTGCGTTATGCATCCTCTCGCACGTGTTTTTGCTCGACTAGCCTGCGGGATGCATCCTCTCGCACGTGTTTTTGCTCGACTAGCCTGCGGGATGCATCCTCTCGCACGTGTTTATGCTCGACTAGCCTGCGGGACGCATCCTCCCGCACGTGTTTTTACTCGGCTAGCCTGCGGGATACATCCTCTCGCACGTGTTTTTACTCGACTAGCCTGCGGGATGCATCCTCTCGCACGTGTTTTTTACTCGACTAGCCTTCGGGATTCATCCTCTCGCACGTGTTTTTTACTCGACTAGCCTGCGGGATGCATCCTCTCGCACGTGTTTTTGCTCGACTAGCCTGCGGGATGCATCCTCTCGCACGTGTTTTTTACTCGACTAGCCTGCGGGATGCATCCTCCCGCACGTGTTTTTACTCGACTAGCCTGCGGGATACATCCTCTCGCACGTGTTTTTGCTCGACTAGCCTGCGGGATGCATCCTCTCGCACGTGTTTTTACTCGACTACCCTGCGGGATGCATCCTCTCGCACGTGTTTTTGCTCGACTAGCCCATGCGCATCCCCACAAAACCTGCGCATGCGCATCCCACAAAACCTCGCACGTGTTTTTACTCGTCTAGCCTGCGGGATGCATCCTCTCGCACGTGTTTTTACTCGACTACCCTGCGGGATGCATCCTCTCGCACGTGTTTTTGCTCGACTAGCCATGCGCATCCCACAAAACCTGCGCATGCGCATCCCACAAAACCTCGCACGTGCTTTTACTCGTCTAGCCTGCGGGATGCATCCTCTCGCACGTGTTTTTACTCGACTAGCCTGCAGGATGCATCCTCTCGCACGTGTTTTTACTCGACTAGCCTGCGGGATGCATCCTCTCGCACGTGTTTTTGCTCGACTAGCCATGCGCATCCCAAAAAACCTGCGCATGCGCATCCCACAAAACCTGCGCATGCGCATCCCACAAAACCTCGCACGTGTTTTTACTCGACTAGCCTGCGGGATGCATCCTCTCGCACGTGTTTTTACTCGACTAGCCTGCGGGATGCATCCTCTCGCACGTGTTTTTGCTCGACTAGCCTGCGGGATGCATCCTCTCGCACGTGCTTTTGCTCGACTAGCCATGCGCATCCCAAAAATCCTGCGCATGCGCATCCCACAATACCTCGCACGTGTTTTTACTCGACTAGCCTGCGGGATGCATCCTCTCGCACGTGTTTTTACTCGACTAGCCTGCGGGATGCATCCTCTCGCACGTGTTTTTACTCGACTACCCTGCGGGATGCATCCTCTCGCACGTGTTTTTGCTCGACTAGCCATGCGCATCCCAAAAAACCTGCGCATGCGCATCCCACAAAACCTGCGCATGCGCATCCCACAAAACCTCGCACGTGTTTTTACTCGACTAGCCTGCGGGATGCATCCTCTCGCACGTGTTTTTACTCGACTAGCCTGCGGGATGCATCCTCTCGCACGTGTTTTTGCTCGACTAGCCTGCGGGATGCATCCTCTCGCACGTGTTTTTACTCGACTAGCCTGCGGGATGCATCCTCCCGCACGTGTTTTTACTCGACTAGCCTGCGGGATACATCCTCTCGCACGTGTTTTTGCTCGACTAGCCTGCGGGATGCATCCTCTCGCACGTGTTTTTGCTCGACTAGCCTGCGGGATGCATCCTCTCGCACGTGTTTTTGCTCGACTAGCCTGCGGGACGCATCCTCTCGCACGTGTTTTTACTCGACTAGCCTGCGGGATGCATCCTCTCGCACGTGTTTTTACTCGACTAGCCTTCGGGATTCATCCTCTCGCACGTGTTTTTACTCGACTAGCCTGCGGGATGCATCCTCTCGCACGTGTTTTTACTCGACTAGCCTGCGGGATGCATCCTCCCGCACGTGTTTTTACTCGACTAGCCTGCGGGATACATCCTCTCGCACGTGTTTTTGCTCGACTAGCCTGCGGGATGCATCCTCTCGCACGTGTTTTTGCTCGACTAGCCTGCGGGATGCATCCTCTCGCACGTGTTTATGCTCGACTAGCCTGCGGGACGCATCCTCCCGCACGTGTTTTTACTCGACTAGCCTGCGGGATACATCCTCTCGCACGTGTTTTTACTCGACTAGCCTGCGGGATGCATCCTCTCGCACGTGTTTTTGCTCGACTAGCCTGCGGGATGCATCCTCTCGCACGTGTTTTTGCTCGACTAGCCTGCGGGATGCATCCTCTCGCACGTGTTTATGCTCGACTAGCCTGCGGGACGCATCCTCCCGCACGTGTTTTTACTCGGCTAGCCTGCGGGATACATCCTCTCGCACGTGTTTTTACTCGACTAGCCTGCGGGATGCATCCTCTCGCACGTGTTTTTGCTCGACTAGCCTGCGGGACGCATCCTCTCGCACGTGTTTTTACTCGACTAGCCTGCGGGATGCATCCTCTCGCACGTGTTTTTACTCGACTAGCCTTCGGGATTCATCCTCTCGCACGTGTTTTTACTCGACTAGCCTGCGGGATGCATCCTCTCGCACGTGTTTTTACTCGACTAGCCTGCGGGATGCATCCTCCCGCACGTGTTTTTACTCGACTAGCCTGCGGGATACATCCTCTCGCACGTGTTTTTGCTCGACTAGCCTGCGGGATGCATCCTCTCGCACGTGTTTTTGCTCGACTAGCCTGCGGGACGCATCCTCTCGCACGTGTTTTTACTCGACTAGCCTGCGGGATGCATCCTCTCGCACGTGTTTTTACTCGACTAGCCTTCGGGATTCATCCTCTCGCACGTGTTTTTACTCGACTAGCCTGCGGGATGCATCCTCTCGCACGTGTTTTTACTCGACTAGCCTGCGGGATGCATCCTCCCGCACGTGTTTTTACTCGACTAGCCTGCGGGATGCATCCTCTCGCACGTGTTTTTACTCGACTAGCCTGCGGGATGCATCCTCTCGCACGTGTTTTTACTCGACTACCCTGCGGGATGCATCCTCTCGCACGTGTTTTTGCTCGACTAGCCATGCGCATCCCACAAAACCTGCGCATGCGCATCCCACAAAACCTCGCACGTGTTTTTACTCGTCTAGCCTGCGGGATGCATCCTCTCGCACGTGTTTTTACTCGACTAGCCTGCAGGATGCATCCTCTCGCACGTGTTTTTACTCGACTAGCCTGCGGGATGCATCCTCTCGCACGTGTTTTTGCTCGACTAGCCATGCGCATCCCAAAAAACCTGCGCATGCGCATCCCACAAAACCTGCGCATGCGCATCCCACAAAACCTCGCACGTGTTTTTACTCGACTAGCCTGCGGGATGCATCCTCTCGCACGTGTTTTTACTCGACTAGCCTGCGGGATGCATCCTCTCGCACGTGTTTTTGCTCGACTAGCCTGCGGGATGCATCCTCTCGCACGTGCTTTTGCTCGACTAGACATGCGCATCCCAAAAATCCTGCGCATGCGCATCCCACAAAACCTGCGCATGCGCATCCCACAAAACCTCGCACGTGTTTTTACTCGACTAGCCTGCGGGATGCATCCTCTCGCACGTGTTTTTACTCGACTAGCCTGCGGTATGCATCCTCTCGCACGTGTTTTTACTCGACTACCCTGCGGGATGCATCCTCTCGCACGTGTTTTTGCTCGACTAGCCATGCGCATCCCAAAAAACCTGCGCATGCGCATCCCACAAAACCTGCGCATGCGCATCCCACAAAACCTCGCACGTGTTTTTACTCGACTAGCCTGCGGGATGCATCCTCTCGCACGTGTTTTTACTCGACTAGCCTGCGGGATGCATCCTCTCGCACGTGTTTTTGCTCGACTAGCCTGCGGGATGCATCCTCTCGCACGTGTTTTTACTCGACTAGCCTGCGGGATGCATCCTCCCGCACGTGTTTTTACTCGACTAGCCTGCGGGATACATCCTCTCGCACGTGTTTTTGCTCGACTGGCTTGCGTTATGCATCCTCTCGCACGTGTTTTTGCTCGACTAGCCTGCGGGATGCATCCTCTCGCACGTGTTTTTGCTCGACTAGCCTGCGGGATGCATCCTCTCGCACGTGTTTATGCTCGACTAGCCTGCGGGACGCATCCTCCCGCACGTGTTTTTACTCGGCTAGCCTGCGGGATACATCCTCTCGCACGTGTTTTTACTCGACTAGCCTGCGGGATGCATCCTCTCGCACGTGTTTTTACTCGACTAGCCTTCGGGATTCATCCTCTCGCACGTGTTTTTACTCGACTAGCCTGCGGGATGCATCCTCTCGCACGTGTTTTTGCTCGACTAGCCTGCGGGATGCATCCTCTCGCACGTGTTTTTACTCGACTAGCCTGCGGGATGCATCCTCCCGCACGTGTTTTTACTCGACTAGCCTGCGGGATACATCCTCTCGCACGTGTTTTTGCTCGACTAGCCTGCGGGATGCATCCTCTCGCACGTGTTTTTACTCGACTACCCTGCGGGATGCATCCTCTCGCACGTGTTTTTGCTCGACTAGCCATGCGCATCCCACAAAACCTGCGCATGCGCATCCCACAAAACCTCGCACGTGTTTTTACTCGTCTAGCCTGCGGGATGCATCCTCTCGCACGTGTTTTTACTCGACTACCCTGCGGGATGCATCCTCTCGCACGTGTTTTTGCTCGACTAGCCATGCGCATCCCACAAAACCTGCGCATGCGCATCCCACAAAACCTCGCACGTGTTTTTACTCGTCTAGCCTGCGGGATGCATCCTCTCGCACGTGTTTTTACTCGACTAGCCTGCAGGATGCATCCTCTCGCACGTGTTTTTACTCGACTAGCCTGCGGGATGCATCCTCTCGCACGTGTTTTTGCTCGACTAGCCATGCGCATCCCAAAAAACCTGCGCATGCGCATCCCACAAAACCTGCGCATGCGCATCCCACAAAACCTCGCACGTGTTTTTACTCGACTAGCCTGCGGGATGCATCCTCTCGCACGTGTTTTTACTCGACTAGCCTGCGGGATGCATCCTCTCGCACGTGTTTTTGCTCGACTAGCCTGCGGGATGCATCCTCTCGCACGTGCTTTTGCTCGACTAGCCATGCGCATCCCAAAAATCCTGCGCATGCGCATCCCACAAAACCTCGCACGTGTTTTTACTCGACTAGCCTGCGGGATGCATCCTCTCGCACGTGTTTTTACTCGACTAGCCTGCGGGATGCATCCTCTCGCACGTGTTTTTACTCGACTACCCTGCGGGATGCATCCTCTCGCACGTGTTTTTGCTCGACTAGCCATGCGCATCCCAAAAAACCTGCGCATGCGCATCCCACAAAACCTGCGCATGCGCATCCCACAAAACCTCGCACGTGTTTTTACTCGACTAGCCTGCGGGATGCATCCTCTCGCACGTGTTTTTACTCGACTAGCCTGCGGGATGCATCCTCTCGCACGTGTTTTTGCTCGACTAGCCTGCGGGATGCATCCTCTCGCACGTGTTTTTACTCGACTAGCCTGCGGGATGCATCCTCCCGCACGTGTTTTTACTCGACTAGCCTGCGGAATACATCCTCTCGCACGTGTTTTTGCTCGACTAGCCTGCGGGATGCATCCTCTCGCACGTGTTTTTGCTCGACTAGCCTGCGGGATGCATCCTCTCGCACGTGTTTTTGCTCGACTAGCCTGCGGGACGCATCCTCTCGCACGTGTTTTTACTCGACTAGCCTGCGGGATGCATCCTCTCGCACGTGTTTTTACTCGACTAGCCTTCGGGATTCATCCTCTCGCACGTGTTTTTACTCGACTAGCCTGCGGGATGCATCCTCTCGCACGTGTTTTTACTCGACTAGCCTGCGGGATGCATCCTCCCGCACGTGTTTTTACTCGACTAGCATGCGGGATACATCCTCTCGCACGTGTTTTTGCTCGACTAGCCTGCGGGATGCATCCTCTCGCACGTGTTTTTGCTCGACTAGCCTGCGGGATGCATCCTCTCGCACGTGTTTATGCTCGACTAGCCTGCGGGACGCATCCTCCCGCACGTGTTTTTACTCGACTAGCCTGCGGGATACATCCTCTCGCACGTGTTTTTACTCGACTAGCCTGCGGGATGCATCCTCTCGCACGTGTTTTTGCTCGACTAGCCTGCGGGATGCATCCTCTCGCACGTGTTTTTGCTCGACTAGCCTGCGGGATGCATCCTCTCGCACGTGTTTATGCTCGACTAGCCTGCGGGACGCATCCTCCCGCACGTGTTTTTACTCGGCTAGCCTGCGGGATACATCCTCTCGCACGTGTTTTTACTCGACTAGCCTGCGGGATGCATCCTCTCGCACGTGTTTTTACTCGACTAGCCTTCGGGATTCATCCTCTCGCACGTGTTTTTACTCGACTAGCCTGCGGGATGCATCCTCTCGCACGTGTTTTTGCTCGACTAGCCTGCGGGATGCATCCTCTCGCACGTGTTTTTACTCGACTAGCGTGCGGGATGCATCCTCCCGCACGTGTTTTTACTCGACTAGCCTGCGGGATACATCCTCTCGCACGTGTTTTTGCTCGACTAGCCTGCGGGATGCATCCTCTCGCACGTGTTTTTGCTCGACTAGCCTGCGGGATGCATCCTCTCGCACGTGTTTTTGCTCGACTAGCCTGCGGGACGCATCCTCTCGCACGTGTTTTTACTCGACTAGCCTGCGGGATGCATCCTCTCGCACGTGTTTTTGCTCGACTAGCCATGCGCATCCCAAAAAACCTGCGCATGCGCATCCCACAAAACCCTCACGTGTTTTTACTCGACTAGCCTGCGGGATGCATCCTCTCGCACGTGTTTTTACTCGACTAGCCTGCGGGATGCATCCTCTCGCACGTGTTTTTACTCGACTACCCTGCAGGATGCATCCTCTCGCACGTGTTTTTACTCGACTACCCTGCGGGATGCATCCTCTCGCACGTGTTTTTGCTCGACTAGCCATGCGCATCCCAAAAAACCTGCGCATGCGCATCCCACAAAACCTGCGCATGCGCATCCCACAAAACCTCGCACGTGTTTTTACTCGACTAGCCTGCGGGATGCATCCTCTCGCACGTGTTTTTGCTCGACTAGCCTGCGGGATGCATCCTCTCGCACGTGTTTTTGCGCGACTAGCCTGCGGGATGCATCCTCTCGCACGTGTTTTTACTCGACTAGCCTGCAGGATGCATCCTTTCGCACGTGTTTTTACTCGACTAGCCTGCGGGATGCATCCTCTCGCACGTGTTTTTACTCGACTACCCTGCGGGATGCATCCTCTCGCACGTGTTTTTGCTCGACTAGCCATGCGCATCCCAAAAAACCTGCGCATGCGCATCCCACAAAACCTCGCACGTGTTTTTACTCGACTAGCCTGCGGGACCCATCCTCTCGCACGTGTTTTTACTCGACTAGCCTGCGGGATGCATCCTCTCGCACGTGTTTTTACTCGACTACCCTGCGGGATGCATCCTCTCGCACGTGTTTTTGCTCGACTAGCCATGCGCATCCCAAAAAACCTGCGCATGCGCATCCCACAAAACCTGCGCATGCGCATCCCACAAAACCTCGCACGTGTTTTTACTCGACTAGCCTGCGGGATGCATCCTCTCGCACGTGTTTTTACTCGACTAGCCTGCGGGATGTATCCTCTCGCACGTGGTTTTACTCGACTAGCCTGCGGGATGCATCCTCTCGCACGTGATTTTGCTCGACTAGCCATGCGCATCCCAAAAAACCTGCGCATGCGCATCCCACAAAACCTGCGCATGCGCATCCCACAAAACCTCGCACGTGTTTTTACTCGACTAGCCTGCGGGATGCATCCTCTCGCACGTGTTTTTACTCGACTAGCCTTCGGGATTCATCCTCTCGCACGTGTTTTTACTCGACTAGCCTGCGGGATGCATCCTCTCGCACGTGTTTTTGCTCGACTAGCCTGCGGGATGCATCCTCTCGCACGTGTTTTTACTCGACTAGCGTGCGGGATGCATCCTCCCGCACGTGTTTTTACTCGACTAGCCTGCGGGATACATCCTCTCGCACGTGTTTTTGCTCGACTAGCCTGCGGGATGCATCCTCTCGCACGTGTTTTTGCTCGACTAGCCTGCGGGATGCATCCTCTGTCACGTGTTTTTGCTCGACTAGCCTGCGGGACGCATCCTCTCGCACGTGTTTTTACTCGACTAGCCTGCGGGATGCATCCTCTCGCACGTGTTTTTACTCGACTAGCCTGCGGGATGCATCCTCTCGCACGTGTTTTTACTCGACTAGCCTGCGGGATGCATCCTCTCGCACGTGTTTGTGCTCGACTAGCCTGCGGGATGCATCCTCTCGCACGTGTTTTTACTCGACTAGCCTGCGGGATGCATCCTCTCGCACGTGTTTTTACTCGACTAGCCTGCGGGATGCATCCTCTCGCACGTGTTTTTGCTCGACTAGCCTGCGGGATGCATCCTCTCGCACGTGTTTTTGCTCGACTAGCCTGCGGGATGCATCCTCTCGCACGTGTTTTTGCTCGACTAGCCTGCGGGATGCATCCTCTCGCACGTGTTTATGCTCGACTAGCCTGCGGGACGCATCCTCCCGCACGTGTTTTTACTCGGCTAGCCTGCGGGATACATCCTCTCGCACGTGTTTTTACTCGACTAGCCTGCGGGATGCATCCTCTCGCACGTGTTTTTACTCGACTAGCCTTCGGGATTCATCCTCTCGCACGTGTTTTTACTCGACTAGCCTGCGGGATGCATCCTCTCGCACGTGTTTTTGCTCGACTAGCCTGCGGGATGCATCCTCTCGCACGTGTTTTTACTCGACTAGCCTGCGGGATGCATCCTCTCGCACGTGTTTTTGCTCGACTAGCCATGCGCATCCCAAAAAACCTGCGCAAGCGCATCACAAAAAACCTGCGCATGCGCATCCCACAAAACCTGCGCATGCGCATCCCACAAATCCTCGCACGTGTTTTTACTCGACTAGCCTGCGGGATGCATCCTCTCGCACGTGTCTTTACTCGACTAGCCTGCGGGATGCATCCTCTCGCACGTGTTTTTACTCGACTAGCCTGCGGGATGCATCCTCTCGCACGTGTTTTTGCTCGACTAGCCTGCGGGATGCATCCTCTCGCACGTGTTTTTGCTCGACTAGCCTGCGGGATGCATCCTCTCGCACGTGTTTTTGCTCGACTAGCCTGCGGGATGCATCCTCTCGCACGTGTTTATGCTCGACTAGCCTGCGGGACGCATCCTCCCGCACGTGTTTTTACTCGGCTAGCCTGCGGGATACATCCTCTCGCACGTGTTTTTACTCGACTAGCCTGCGGGATGCATCCTCTCGCACGTGTTTTTACTCGACTAGCCTTCGGGATTCATCCTCTCGCACGTGTTTTTACTCGACTAGCCTGCGGGATGCATCCTCTCGCACGTGTTTTTGCTCGACTAGCCTGCGGGATGCATCCTCTCGCACGTGTTTTTACTCGACTAGCCTGCGGGATGCATCCTCCCGCACGTGTTTTTACTCGACTAGCCTGCGGGATACATCCTCTCGCACGTGTTTTTGCTCGACTAGCCTGCGGGATGCATCCTCTCGCACGTGTTTTTACTCGACTACCCTGCGGGATGCATCCTCTCGCACGTGTTTTTGCTCGACTAGCCATGCGCATCCCACAAAACCTGCGCATGCGCATCCCACAAAACCTCGCACGTGTTTTTACTCGTCTAGCCTGCGGGATGCATCCTCTCGCACGTGTTTTTACTCGACTACCCTGCGGGATGCATCCTCTCGCACGTGTTTTTGCTCGACTAGCCATGCGCATCCCACAAAACCTGCGCATGCGCATCCCACAAAACCTCGCACGTGTTTTTACTCGTCTAGCCTGCGGGATGCATCCTCTCGCACGTGTTTTTACTCGACTAGCCTGCAGGATGCATCCTCTCGCACGTGTTTTTACTCGACTAGCCTGCGGGATGCATCCTCTCGCACGTGTTTTTGCTCGACTAGCCATGCGCATCCCAAAAAACCTGCGCATGCGCATCCCACAAAACCTGCGCATGCGCATCCCACAAAACCTCGCACGTGTTTTTACTCGACTAGCCTGCGGGATGCATCCTCTCGCACGTGTTTTTACTCGACTAGCCTGCGGGATGCATCCTCTCGCACGTGTTTTTGCTCGACTAGCCTGCGGGATGCATCCTCTCGCACGTGCTTTTGCTCGACTAGCCATGCGCATCCCAAAAATCCTGCGCATGCGCATCCCACAAAACCTCGCACGTGTTTTTACTCGACTAGCCTGCGGGATGCATCCTCTCGCACGTGTTTTTACTCGACTAGCCTGCGGGATGCATCCTCTCGCACGTGTTTTTACTCGACTACCCTGCGGGATGCATCCTCTCGCACGTGTTTTTGCTCGACTAGCCATGCGCATCCCAAAAAACCTGCGCATGCGCATCCCACAAAACCTGCGCATGCGCATCCCACAAAACCTCGCACGTGTTTTTACTCGACTAGCCTGCGGGATGCATCCTCTCGCACGTGTTTTTACTCGACTAGCCTGCGGGATGCATCCTCTCGCACGTGTTTTTGCTCGACTAGCCTGCGGGATGCATCCTCTCGCACGTGTTTTTACTCGACTAGCCTGCGGGATGCATCCTCCCGCACGTGTTTTTACTCGACTAGCCTGCGGGATACATCCTCTCGCACGTGTTTTTGCTCGACTAGCCTGCGGGATGCATCCTCTCGCACGTGTTTTTGCTCGACTAGCCTGCGGGATGCATCCTCTCGCACGTGTTTTTGCTCGACTAGCCTGCGGGACGCATCCTCTCGCACGTGTTTTTACTCGACTAGCCTGCGGGATGCATCCTCTCGCACGTGTTTTTACTCGACTAGCCTTCGGGATTCATCCTCTCGCACGTGTTTTTACTCGACTAGCCTGCGGGATGCATCCTCTCGCACGTGTTTTTACTCGACTAGCCTGCGGGATGCATCCTCCCGCACGTGTTTTTACTCGACTAGCCTGCGGGATACATCCTCTCGCACGTGTTTTTGCTCGACTAGCCTGCGGGATGCATCCTCTCGCACGTGTTTTTGCTCGACTAGCCTGCGGGATGCATCCTCTCGCACGTGTTTATGCTCGACTAGCCTGCGGGACGCATCCTCCCGCACGTGTTTTTACTCGACTAGCCTGCGGGATACATCCTCTCGCACGTGTTTTTACTCGACTAGCCTGCGGGATGCATCCTCTCGCACGTGTTTTTGCTCGACTAGCCTGCGGGATGCATCCTCTCGCACGTGTTTTTGCTCGACTAGCCTGCGGGATGCATCCTCTCGCACGTGTTTATGCTCGACTAGCCTGCGGGACGCATCCTCCCGCACGTGTTTTTACTCGGCTAGCCTGCGGGATACATCCTCTCGCACGTGTTTTTACTCGACTAGCCTGCGGGATGCATCCTCTCGCACGTGTTTTTACTCGACTAGCCTTCGGGATTCATCCTCTCGCACGTGTTTTTACTCGACTAGCCTGCGGGATGCATCCTCTCGCACGTGTTTTTGCTCGACTAGCCTGCGGGATGCATCCTCTCGCACGTGTTTTTACTCGACTAGCCTGCGGGATGCATCCTCCCGCACGTGTTTTTACTCGACTAGCCTGCGGGATACATCCTCTCGCACGTGTTTTTGCTCGACTAGCCTGCGGGATGCATCCTCTCGCACGTGTTTTTGCTCGACTAGCCTGCGGGATGCATCCTCTCGCACGTGTTTTTGCTCGACTAGCCTGCGGGACGCATCCTCTCGCACGTGTTTTTACTCGACTAGCCTGCGGGATGCATCCTCTCGCACGTGTTTTTACTCGACTAGCCTGCGGGATGCATCCTCTCGCACGTGTTTTTACTCGACTACCCTGCGGGATGCATGCTCTCGCACGTGTTTTTGCTCGACTAGCCATGCGCATCCCAAAAAACCTGCGCATGCGCATCCCACAAAACCTGCGCATGCGCATCCCACAAAACCTCGCACGTGTTTTTACTCGACTAGCCTGCGGGATGCATCCTCTCGCACGTGTTTTTACTCGACTAGCCTGCAGGATGCATCCTCTCGCACGTGTTTTTACTCGACTAGCCTGCGGGATGCATCCCCTCGCACGTGTTTTTGCTCGACTAGCCATGCGCATCCCAAAAAACCTGCGCATGCGCATTCCAAAAAACCTGCGCATGCGCATCCCACAAAACCTGCGCATGCGCATCCCACAAAACCTCGCACGTGTTTTTACTCGACTAGCCTGCGGGATGCATCCTCTCGCACGTGTTTTTACTCGACTAGCCTGCGGGATGCATCCTCTCGCACGTGTTTTTACTCGACTAGCCTGCGGGATGCATCCTCTCGCACGTGTTTTTGCTCGACTAGCCGGCGGGATGCATCCTCTCGCACGTGTTTTTACTCGACTAGGCATGCGCATCCCAAAAAACCTGCGCATGCGCATCCCAAAAAACCTGCGCATGCGCATCCCACAAAACCTGCGCATGCGCATCCCACAAAACCTCGCACGTGTTTTTACTCGACTAGCCTGCGGGATGCATCCTCTCGCACGTGTTTTTACTCGACTAGCCTGCGGGATGCATCCTCTCGCACGTGTTTTTGCTCGACTAGCCTGCGGGATGCATCCTCTCGCACGTGTTTTTGCTCGACTAGCCTGCGGGATGCATCCTCTCGCACGTGTTTTTACTCGACTAGCCTGCAGGATGCATCCTCTCGCACGTGTTTTTACTCGACTAGCCTGCGGGATGCATCCTCTCGCACGTGTTTTTACTCGACTAGCCTGCGGGATGCATCCTCTCGCACGTGTTTTTGCTCGACTAGCCATGCGCATCCCAAAAAACCTGCTCATGCGCATCCCACAAAACCCTCACGTGTTTTTACTCGACTAGCCTGCGGGATGCATCCTCTCGCACGTGTTTTTACTCGACTAGCCTGCGGGATGCATCCTCTCGCACGTGTTTTTACTCGACTACCCTGCAGGATGCATCCTCTCGCAAGTGTTTTTACTCGACTACCCTGCGGGATGCATCCTCTCGCACGTGTTTTTGCTCGACTAGCCATGCGCATCCCAAAAAACCTGCGCATGCGCATCCCACAAAACCTGCGCATGCGCATCCCACAAAACCTCGCACGTGTTTTTACTCGACTAGCCTGCGGGATCCATCCTCTCGCACGTGTTTTTACTCGACTAGCCTGCGGGATGCATCCTCTCGCACGTGTTTTTACTCGACTACCCTGCGGGATGCATCCTCTCGCACGTGTTTTTGCTCGACTAGCCATGCGCATCCCAAAAAACCTGCGCATGCGCATCCCACAAAACCTGCGCATGCGCATCCCACAAAACCTCGCACGTGTTTTTACTCGACTAGCCTGCGGGATGCATCCTCTCGCACGTGTTTTTACTCGACTAGCCTGCGGGATGTATCCTCTCGCACGTGGTTTTACTCGACTAGCCTGCGGGATGCATCCTCTCGCACGTGATTTTGCTCGACTAGCCATGCGCATCCCAAAAAACCTGCGCATGCGCATCCCACAAAACCTGCGCATGCGCATCCCACAAAACCTCGCACGTGTTTTTACTCGACTAGCCTGCGGGATGCATCCTCTCGCACGTGTTTTTACTCGACTAGCCTTCGGGATTCATCCTCTCGCACGTGTTTTTACTCGACTAGCCTGCGGGATGCATCCTCTCGCACGTGTTTTTGCTCGACTAGCCTGCGGGATGCATCCTCTCGCACGTGTTTTTACTCGACTAGCGTGCGGGATGCATCCTCCCGCACGTGTTTTTACTCGACTAGCCTGCGGGATACATCCTCTCGCACGTGTTTTTGCTCGACTAGCCTGCGGGATGCATCCTCTCGCACGTGTTTTTGCTCGACTAGCCTGCGGGATGCATCCTCTCGCACGTGTTTTTACTCGACTAGCCTGCGGGATGCATCCTCTCGCACGTGTTTTTACTCGACTAGCCTGCGGGATGCATCCTCTCGCACGTGTTTTTGCTCGACTAGCCATGCGCATCCCAAAAAACCTGCGCAAGCGCATCACAAAAAACCTGCGCATGCGCATCCCACAAAACCTGCGCATGCGCATCCCACAAATCCTCGCACGTGTTTTTACTCGACTAGCCTGCGGGATGCATCCTCTCGCACGTGTCTTTACTCGACTAGCCTGCGGGATGCATCCTCTCGCACGTGTTTTTACTCGACTAGCCTGCGGGATGCATCCTCTCGCACGTGTTTTTGCTCGACTAGCCTGCGGGATGCATCCTCTCGCACGTGTTTTTGCTCGACTAGGCATGCGCATCCCAAAAAACCTGCGCATGCGCATCCCAAAAAACCTGCGCATGCGCATCCCACAAAACCTGCGCATGCGCATCCCACAAAACCTCGCACGTGTTTTTACTCGACTAGCCTGCGGGATGCATCCTCTCGCACGTGTTTTTCCTCGACTAGCCATGCGCATCCCAAAAAACCTGCGCATGCGCATCCCAAAAAACCTGCGCATGCGCATCCCACAAAACCTGCGCATGCGCATCCCACAAAACCTCGCACGTGTTTTTACTCGACTAGCCTGCGGGATGCATCCTCTCGCACGTGTTTTTGCTCGACTAGCCTGCGGGATGCATCCTCTCGCACGTGTTTTTGCTCGACTAGCCTGCGGGATGCATCCTCTCGCACGTGTTTTTGCTCGACTAGGCATGCGCATCCCAAAAAACCTGCGCATGCGCATCCCAAAAAACCTGCGCATGCGCATCCCACAAAACCTGCGCATGCGCATCCCACAAAACCTCGCACGTGTTTTTACTCGACTAGCCTGCGGGATGCATCCTCTCGCACGTGTTTTTCCTCGACTAGCCATGCGCATCCCAAAAAACCTGCGCATGCGCATCCCAAAAAACCTGCGCATGCGCATCCCACAAAACCTGCGCATGCGCATCCCACAAAACCTCGCACGTGTTTTTACTCGACTAGCCTGCGGGATGCATCCTCTCGCACGTGTTTTTGCTCGACTAGCCTGCGGGATGCATCCTCTCGCACGTGTTTTTGCTCGATTAGCCATGCGCATCCCAAAAAACCTGCGCATGCGCATCCCACAAAACCTGCGCATGCGCATCCCACAAAACCTCGCACGTGTTTTTACTCGACTAGCTTGCGGGATGCATCCTCTCGCACGTGTTTTTGCTCGACTAGCCTGCGGGATGCATCCTCTCGCACGTGCTTTTGCTCGACTAGCCATGCGCATCCCAAAAATCCTGCGCATGCGCGTCCCACAAAACCTGCGCATGCGCATCCCACAAAACCTCGCACGTGTTTTTACTCGACTAGCCTGCGGGATGCATCCTCTCGCACGTGTTTTTGCTCGACTAGCCTGCGGGATGCATCCTCTCGCACGTGTTTTTGCTCGACTAGCCTGCGGGATGCATCCTCTCGCACGTGTTTTTGCTCGACTAGCCTGCGGGACGCATCCTCTCGCACGTGTTTTTACTCGACTAGCCTGCGGGATGCATCCTCTCGCACGTGTTTTTACTCGACTAGCCTTCGGGATTCATCCTCTCGCACGTGTTTTTACTCGACTAGCCTGCGGGATGCATCCTCTCGCACGTGTTTTTACTCGACTAGCCTGCGGGATGCATCCTCCCGCACGTGTTTTTACTCGACTAGCCTGCGGGATACATCCTCTCGCACGTGTTTTTGCTCGACTAGCCTGCGGGATGCATCCTCTCGCACGTGTTTTTGCTCGACTAGCCTGCGGGACGCATCCTCTCGCACGTGTTTTTACTCGACTAGCCTGCGGGATGCATCCTCTCGCACGTGTTTTTACTCGACTAGCCTGCGGGATGCATCCTCTCGCACGTGTTTTTACTCGACTACCCTGCGGGATGCATCCTCTCGCACGTGTTTTTGCTCGACTAGCCATGCGCATCCCACAAAACCTGCGCATGCGCATCCCACAAAACCTCGCACGTGTTTTTACTCGTCTAGCCTGCGGGATGCATCCTCTCGCACGTGTTTTTACTCGACTAGCCTGCGGGATGCATCCTCTCGCACGTGTTTTTGCTCGACTAGCCTGCGGGATGCATCCTCTCGCACGTGCTTTTGCTCGACTAGCCATGCGCATCCCAAAAATCCTGCGCATGCGCGTCCCACAAAACCTGCGCATGCGCATCCCACAAAACCTCGCACGTGTTTTTAATCGACTAGCCTGCGGGATGCATCCTCTCGCACGTGTTTTTGCTCGACTAGCCTGCGGGATGCATCCTCTCGCACGTGTTTTTGCTCGACTAGCCTGCGGGATGCATCCTCTCGCACGTGTTTTTGCTCGACTAGCCTGCGGGACGCATCCTCTCGCACGTGTTTTTACTCGACTAGCCTGCGGGATGCATCCTCTCGCACGTGTTTTTACTCGACTAGCCTGCGGGATACATCCTCTCGCACGTGTTTTTGCTCGACTAGCCTGCGGGATGCATCCTCTCGCACGTGTTTTTGCTCGACTAGCCTGCGGGATGCATCCTCTCGCACGTGTTTTTGCTCGACTAGCCATGCGCATCCCACAAAACCTGCGCATGCGCATCCCACAAAACCTCGCACGTGTTTTTACTCGTCTAGCCTGCGGGATGCATCCTCTCGCACGTGTTTTTACTCGACTAGCCTGCAGGATGCATCCTCTCGCACGTGTTTTTACTCGACTAGCCTGCGGGATGCATCCTCTCGCACGTGTTTTTACTCGACTAGCCTGCGGGATGCATCCTCTCGCACGTGTTTTTGCTCGACTAGCCTGCGGGATGCATCCTCTCGCACGTGTTTTTACTCGACTAGGCATGCGCATCCCAAAAATCCTGCGCATGCGCATCCCACAAAACCTGCGCATGCGCATCCCACAAAACCTCGCACGTGTTTTTACTCGACTAGCCTGCGGGATGCATCCTCTCGCACGTGTTTTTACTCGACTAGCCTGCGGGATGCATCCTCTCGCACGTGTTTTTACTCGACTACCCTGCGGGATGCATCCTCTCGCACGTGTTTTTGCTCGACTAGCCATGCGCATCCCAAAAAACCTGCGCATGCGCATCCCACAAAACCTGCGCATGCGCATCCCACAAAACCTCGCACGTGTTTTTACTCGACTAGCCTGCGGGTTGCATCCTCTCGCACGTGTTTTTACTCGACTAGCCTGGGGGTGCATCCTCTCGCACGTGTTTTTACTCGACTAGCCTGCGGGATGCATCCTCCCGCACGTGTTTTTACTCGACTAGCCTGCGGGATGCATCCTCTCGCACGTGTTTTTCCTCGACTAGCCATGCGCATCCCAAAAAACCTGCGCATGCGCACCCCACAAAACCTCGCACGTGTTTTTACTCGACTAGCCTGCGGGATGCATCCTCTCGCACGTGTTTTTGCTCGACTAGCCTGCAGGATGCATCCTCTCGCACGTGTTTTTCCTCGACTAGCCATGCGCGACCCAAAAAACCTGCGCATGCGCATCCCACAAAACCTGCGCATGCGCATCCCACAAAACCTCGCACGTGTTTTTTCTCGACTAGCCTGCGGGATGCATCCTCCCGCACGTGTTTTTGCTCGACTAGCCTGCGGGATGCATCCTCTCGCACGTGTTTTTGCTCGACTAGCCATGCGCATCCCAAAAAACCTGCGCATGCGCATCCCACAAAACCTCGCACGTGTTTTTACTCGACTAGCCTGCGGGTTGCATCCTCTCGCACGTGTTTTTACTCGACTAGCCTGCGGGATGCATCCTCTCGCACGTGTTTTTACTCGACTAGCCTGCGTGATACATCCTCTCGCACGTGTTTTTGCTCGACTAGCCTGCGGGATGCATCCTCTCGCACGTGTTTTTGCTCGACTAGCCTGCGGGACGCATCCTCTCGCACGTGTTTATGCTCGACTAGCCTGCGGGACGCATCCTCCCGCACGTGTTTTTACTCGACTAGCCTGCGGGATACATCCTCTCGCACGTGTTTTTACTCGACTAGCCTGCGGGATGCATCCTCTCGCACGTGTTTTTGCTCGACTAGCCTGCGGGATGCATCCTCTCGCACGTGTTTTTACTCGACTAGCCTGCGGGATACATCCTCTCGCACGTGTTTTTACTCGACTAGCCTGCGGGATGCATCCTCTCGCACGTGTTTTTGCTCGACTAGCCTGCGGGATGCATCCTCTCGCACGTGTTTTTACTCGACTAGCCTGCGGGATGCATCCTCTCGCACGTGTTTTTGCTCGACTAGCCTGCGGGATGCATCCTCTCGCACGTGTTTTTACTCGACTAGCCTGCGGGATGCATCCTCCCGCACGTGTTTTTACTCGACTAGCCTGCGGGATACATCCTCTCGCACGTGTTTTTGCTCGACTAGCCTGCGGGATGCATCCTCTCGCACGTGTTTTTGCTCGACTAGCCTGCGGGATGCATCCTCTCGCACGTGTTTTTGCTCGACTAGCCTGCGGGACGCATCCTCTCGCACGTGTTTTTACTCGACTAGCCTGCGGGATGCATCCTCTCGCACGTGTTTTTACTCGACTAGCCTGCGGGATGCATCCTCTCGCACGTGTTTTTACTCGACTACCCTGCGGGATGCATGCTCTCGCACGTGTTTTTGCTCGACTAGCCATGCGCATCCCAAAAAACCTGCGCATGCGCATCCCACAAAACCTGCGCATGCGCATCCCACAAAACCTCGCACGTGTTTTTACTCGACTAGCCTGCGGGATGCATCCTCTCGCACGTGTTTTTACTCGACTAGCCTGCAGGATGCATCCTCTCGCACGTGTTTTTACTCGACTAGCCTGCGGGATGCATCCTCTCGAACGTGTTTTTGCTCGACTAGCCATGCGCATCCCAAAAAACCTGCGCATGCGCATCCCAAAAAACCTGCGCATGCGCATCCCACAAAACCTGCGCATGCGCATCCCACAAAACCTCGCACGTGTTTTTACTCGACTAGCCTGCGGGATGCATCCTCTCGCACGTGTTTTTACTCGACTAGCCTGCGGGATGCATCCTCTCGCACGTGTTTTTACTCGACTAGCCTGCGGGATGCATCCTCTCGCACGTGTTTTTGCTCGACTAGCCTGCGGGATGCATCCTCTCGCACGTGTTTTTGCTCGACTAGGCATGTGCATCCCAAAAAACCTGCGCATGCGCATCCCAAAAAACCTGCGCATGCGCATCCCACAAAACCTGCGCATGCGCATCCCACAAAACCTCGCACGTGTTTTTACTCGACTAGCCTGCGGGATGCATCCTCCCGCACGTGTTTTTACTCGACTAGCCTGCGGGATGCATCCTCTCGCACGTGTTTTTACTCGACTAGCCTGCGGTATGCATCCTCTCGCACGTGTTTTTACTCGACTAGCCTGCGGGATGCATCCTCTCGCACGTGTTTTTCCTCGACTAGCCATGCGCATCCCAAAAAACCTGCGCATGCGCATCCCAAAAAACCTGCGCATGCGCATCCCACAAAACCTCGCACGTGTTTTTACTCGACTAGCCTGCGGGATGCATCCTCTCGCACGTGTTTTTACTCGACTAGCCTGCGGGATGCATCCTCTCGCACGTGTTTTTGCTCGACTAGCCTGCGGGATGCATCCTCTCGCACGTGTTTTTGCTCGACTAGGCATGCGCATCCCAAAAAACCTGCGCATGCGCATCCCAAAAAACCTGCGCATGCGCATCCCACAAAACCTCGCACGTGTTTTTACTCGACTAGCCTGGGGGATGCATCCTCCCGCACGTGTTTTTACTCGACTAGCCTGCGGGATGCATCCTCTCGCACGTGTTTTTACTCGACTACCCTGCGGGATGCATCCTCTCGCACGTGTTTTTGCTCGACTAGCCATGCGCATCCCAAAAAACCTGCGCATGCGCATCCCACAAAACCTGCGCATGCGCATCCCACAAAACCTCGCACGTGTTTTTACTCGACTAGCCTGCGGGATGCATCCTCTCGCACGTGTTTTTACTCGACTAGCCTGCGGGATGTATCCTCTCGCACGTGGTTTTACTCGACTAGCCTGCGGGATGCATCCTCTCGCACGTGATTTTGCTCGACTAGCCATGCGCATCCCAAAAAACCTGCGCATGCGCATCCCACAAAACCTGCGCATGCGCATCCCACAAAACCTCGCACGTGTTTTTACTCGACTAGCCTGCGGGATGCATCCTCTCGCACGTGTTTTTACTCGACTAGCCTTCGGGATTCATCCTCTCGCACGTGTTTTTACTCGACTAGCCTGCGGGATGCATCCTCTCGCACGTGTTTTTGCTCGACTAGCCTGCGGGATGCATCCTCTCGCACGTGTTTTTACTCGACTAGCGTGCGGGATGCATCCTCCCGCACGTGTTTTTACTCGACTAGCCTGCGGGATACATCCTCTCGCACGTGTTTTTGCTCGACTAGCCTGCGGGATGCATCCTCTCGCACGTGTTTTTGCTCGACTAGCCTGCGGGATGCATCCTCTGTCACGTGTTTTTGCTCGACTAGCCTGCGGGACGCATCCTCTCGCACGTGTTTTTACTCGACTAGCCTGCGGGATGCATCCTCTCGCACGTGTTTTTACTCGACTAGCCTGCGGGATGCATCCTCTCGCACGTGTTTTTACTCGACTAGCCTGCGGGATGCATCCTCTCGCACGTGTTTTTGCTCGACTAGCCATGCGCATCCCAAAAAACCTGCGCAAGCGCATCACAAAAAACCTGCGCATGCGCATCCCACAAAACCTGCGCATGCGCATCCCACAAATCCTCGCACGTGTTTTTACTCGACTAGCCTGCGGGATGCATCCTCTCGCACGTGTCTTTACTCGACTAGCCTGCGGGATGCATCCTCTCGCACGTGTTTTTACTCGACTAGCCTGCGGGATGCATCCTCTCGCACGTGTTTTTGCTCGACTAGCCTGCGGGATGCATCCTCTCGCACGTGTTTTTGCTCGACTAGGCATGCGCATCCCAAAAAACCTGCGCATGCGCATCCCAAAAAACCTGCGCATGCGCATCCCACAAAACCTGCGCATGCGCATCCCACAAAACCTCGCACGTGTTTTTACTCGACTAGCCTGCGGGATGCATCCTCTCGCACGTGTTTTTCCTCGACTAGCCATGCGCATCCCAAAAAACCTGCGCATGCGCATCCCAAAAAACCTGCGCATGCGCATCCCACAAAACCTGCGCATGCGCATCCCACAAAACCTCGCACGTGTTTTTACTCGACTAGCCTGCGGGATGCATCCTCTCGCACGTGTTTTTGCTCGACTAGCCTGCGGGATGCATCCTCTCGCACGTGTTTTTGCTCGACTAGCCTGCGGGATGCATCCTCTCGCACGTGTTTTTGCTCGACTAGGCATGCGCATCCCAAAAAACCTGCGCATGCGCATCCCAAAAAACCTGCGCATGCGCATCCCACAAAACCTGCGCATGCGCATCCCACAAAACCTTGCACGTGTTTTTACTCGACTAGCCTGCGGGATGCATCCTCTCGCACGTGTTTTTCCTCGACTAGCCATGCGCATCCCAAAAAACCTGCGCATGCGCATCCCAAAAAACCTGCGCATGCGCATCCCACAAAACCTGCGCATGCGCATCCCACAAAACCTCGCACGTGTTTTTACTCGACTAGCCTGCGGGATGCATCCTCTCGCACGTGTTTTTGCTCGACTAGCCTGCGGGATGCATCCTCTCGCACGTGTTTTTGCTCGATTAGCCATGCGCATCCCAAAAAACCTGCGCATGCGCATCCCACAAAACCTGCGCATGCGCATCCCACAAAACCTCGCACGTGTTTTTACTCGACTAGCTTGCGGGATGCATCCTCTCGCACGTGTTTTTGCTCGACTAGCCTGCGGGATGCATCCTCTCGCACGTGCTTTTGCTCGACTAGCCATGCGCATCCCAAAAATCCTGCGCATGCGCATCCCACAAAACCTGCGCATGCGCATCCCACAAAACCTCGCACGTGTTTTTACTCGACTAGCCTGCGGGATGCATCCTCTCGCACGTGTTTTTGCTCGACTAGCCTGCGGGATGCATCCTCTCGCACGTGTTTTTGCTCGACTAGCCTGCGGGATGCATCCTCTCGCACGTGTTTTTGCTCGACTAGCCTGCGGGACGCATCCTCTCGCACGTGTTTTTACTCGACTAGCCTGCGGGATGCATCCTCTCGCACGTGTTTTTACTCGACTAGCCTTCGGGATTCATCCTCTCGCACGTGTTTTTACTCGACTAGCCTGCGGGATGCATCCTCTCGCACGTGTTTTTACTCGACTAGCCTGCGGGATGCATCCTCCCGCACGTGTTTTTACTCGACTAGCCTGCGGGATACATCCTCTCGCACGTGTTTTTGCTCGACTAGCCTGCGGGATGCATCCTCTCGCACGTGTTTTTGCTCGACTAGCCTGCGGGACGCATCCTCTCGCACGTGTTTTTACTCGACTAGCCTGCGGGATGCATCCTCTCGCACGTGTTTTTACTCGACTAGCCTGCGGGATGCATCCTCTCGCACGTGTTTTTACTCGACTAGCCTGCGGGATGCATCCTCTCGCACGTGTTTTTGCTCGACTAGCCATGCGCATCCCACAAAACCTGCGCATGCGCATCCCACAAAACCTCGCACGTGTTTTTACTCGTCTAGCCTGCGGGATGCATCCTCTCGCACGTGTTTTTACTCGACTAGCCTGCGGGATGCATCCTCTCGCACGTGTTTTTGCTCGACTAGCCTGCGGGATGCATCCTCTCGCACGTGCTTTTGCTCGACTAGCCATGCGCATCCCAAAAATCCTGCGCATGCGCGTCCCACAAAACCTGCGCATGTGCATCCCACAAAACCTCGCACGTGTTTTTACTCGACTAGCCTGCGGGATGCATCCTCTCGCACGTGTTTTTGCTCGACTAGCCTGCGGGATGCATCCTCTCGCACGTGTTTTTGCTCGACTAGCCTGCGGGATGCATCCTCTCGCACGTGTTTTTGCTCGACTAGCCTGCGGGACGCATCCTCTCGCACGTGTTTTTACTCGACTAGCCTGCGGGATGCATCCTCTCGCACGTGTTTTTACTCGACTAGCCTGCGGGATACATCCTCTCGCACGTGTTTTTGCTCGACTAGCCTGCGGGATGCATCCTCTCGCACGTGTTTTTGCTCGACTAGCCTGCGGGATGCATCCTCTCGCACGTGTTTTTGCTCGACTAGCCATGCGCATCCCACAAAACCTGCGCATGCGCATCCCACAAAACCTCGCACGTGTTTTTACTCGTCTAGCCTGCGGGATGCATCCTCTCGCACGTGTTTTTACTCGACTAGCCTGCAGGATGCATCCTCTCGCACGTGTTTTTACTCGACTAGCCTGCGGGATGCATCCTCTCGCACGTGTTTTTACTCGACTAGCCTGCGGGATGCATCCTCTCGCACGTGTTTTTGCTCGACTAGCCTGCGGGATGCATCCTCTCGCACGTGTTTTTACTCGACTAGGCATGCGCATCCCAAAAATCCTGCGCATGCGCATCCCACAAAACCTGCGCATGCGCATCCCACAAAACCTCGCACGTGTTTGTACTCGACTAGCCTGCGGGATGCATCCTCTCGCACGTGTTTTTACTCGACTAGCCTGCGGGATGCATCCTCTCGCACGTGTTTTTACTCGACTACCCTGCGGGATGCATCCTCTCGCACGTGTTTTTGCTCGACTAGCCATGCGCATCCCAAAAAACCTGCGCATGCGCATCCCACAAAACCTGCGCATGCGCATCCCACAAAACCTCGCACGTGTTTTTACTCGACTAGCCTGCGGGTTGCATCCTCTCGCACGTGTTTTTACTCGACTAGCCTGGGGGTGCATCCTCTCGCACGTGTTTTTACTCGACTAGCCTGCGGGATGCATCCTCCCGCACGTGTTTTTACTCGACTAGCCTGCGGGATGCATCCTCTCGCACGTGTTTTTCCTCGACTAGCCATGCGCATCCCAAAAAACCTGCGCATGCGCACCCCACAAAACCTCGCACGTGTTTTTACTCGACTAGCCTGCGGGATGCATCCTCTCGCACGTGTTTTTGCTCGACTAGCCTGCAGGATGCATCCTCTCGCACGTGTTTTTCCTCGACTAGCCATGCGCGACCCAAAAAACCTGCGCATGCGCATCCCACAAAACCTGCGCATGCGCATCCCACAAAACCTCGCACGTGTTTTTTCTCGACTAGCCTGCGGGATGCATCCTCCCGCACGTGTTTTTGCTCGACTAGCCTGCGGGATGCATCCTCTCGCACGTGTTTTTGCTCGACTAGCCATGCGCATCCCAAAAAACCTGCGCATGCGCATCCCACAAAACCTCGCACGTGTTTTTACTCGACTAGCCTGCGGGTTGCATCCTCTCGCACGTGTTTTTACTCGACTAGCCTGCGGGATGCATCCTCTCGCACGTGTTTTTACTCGACTAGCCTGCGTGATACATCCTCTCGCACGTGTTTTTGCTCGACTAGCCTGCGGGATGCATCCTCTCGCACGTGTTTTTGCTCGACTAGCCTGCGGGACGCATCCTCTCGCACGTGTTTTTACTCGACTAGCCTGCGGGATGCATCCTCTCGCACGTGTTTTTACTCGACTAGCCTTCGGGATTCATCCTCTCGCACGTGTTTTTACTCGACTAGCCTGCGGGATGCATCCTCTCGCACGTGTTTTTAGTCGACTAGCCTGCGGGATGCATCCTCCCGCACGTGTTTGTACTCGACTAGCCTGCGGGATACATCCTCTCGCACGTGTTTTTGCTCGACTAGCCTGCGGGATGCATCCTCTCGCACGTGTTTTTGCTCGACTAGCCATGCGCATCCCAAAAAACCTGCGCATGCGCATCCCACAAAACCTCGCACGTGTTTTTACTCGACTAGCCTGCGGGTTGCATCCTCTCGCACGTGTTTTTACTCGACTAGCCTGCGGGATGCATCCTCTCGCACGTGTTTTTACTCGACTAGCCTGCGTGATACATCCTCTCGCACGTGTTTTTGCTCGACTAGCCTGCGGGATGCATCCTCTCGCACGTGTTTTTGCTCGACTAGCCTGCGGGACGCATCCTCTCGCACGTGTTTTTACTCGACTAGCCTGCGGGATGCATCCTCTCGCACGTGTTTTTACTCGACTAGCCTTCGGGATTCATCCTCTCGCACGTGTTTTTACTCGACTAGCCTGCGGGATGCATCCTCTCGCACGTGTTTTTAGTCGACTAGCCTGCGGGATGCATCCTCCCGCACGTGTTTGTACTCGACTAGCCTGCGGGATACATCCTCTCGCACGTGTTTTTGCTCGACTAGCCTGCGGGATGCATCCTCTCGCACGTGTTTTTGCTCGACTAGCCTGCGAAATGCATCCTCTCGCACGTGTTTATGCTCGACTAGCCTGCGGGACGCATCCTCCCGCACGTGTTTTTACTCGACTAGCCTGCGGGATACATCCTCTCGCACGTGTTTTTACTCGACTAGCCTGCGGGATGCATCCTCTCGCACGTGTTTTTGCTCGACTAGCCTGCGGGATGCATCCTCTCGCACGTGTTTTTACTCGACTAGCCTGCGGGATACATCCTCTCGCACGTGTTTTTACTCGACTAGCCTGCGGGATGCATCCTCTCGCACGTGTTTTTACTCGACTAGCCTGCGGGATGCATCCTCTCGCACGTGTTTTTACTCGACTAGCCTGCGGGATGCATCCTCTCGCACGTGTTTTTACTCGACTACCCTGCGGGATGCATGCTCTCGCACGTGTTTTTGCTCGACTAGCCATGCGCATCCCAAAAAACCTGCGCATGCGCATCCCACAAAACCTCGCACGTGTTTTTACTCGACTAGCCTGCGGGATGCATCCTCTCGCACGTGTTTTTACTCGACTAGCCTGCAGGATGCATCCTCTCGCACGTGTTTTTACTCGACTAGCCTGCGGGATGCATCCTCTCGCACGTGTTTTTGCTCGACTAGCCATGCGCATCCCAAAAAACCTGCGCATGCGCATCCCAAAAAACCTGCGCATGCGCATCCCACAAAACCTGCGCATGCGCATCCCACAAAACCTCGCACGTGTTTTTACTCGACTAGCCTGCGGGATGCATCCTCTCGCACGTGTTTTTACTCGACTAGCCTGCGGGATGCATCCTCTCGCACGTGTTTTTACTCGACTAGCCTGCGGGATGCATCCTCTCGCACGTGTTTTTGCTCGACTAGCCTGCGGGATGCATCCTCTCGCACGTGTTTTTGCTCGACTAGGCATGTGCATCCCAAAAAACCTGCGCATGCGCATCCCAAAAAACCTGCGCATGCGCATCCCACAAAACCTGCGCATGCGCATCCCACAAAACCTCGCACGTGTTTTTACTCGACTAGCCTGCGGGATGCATCCTCTCGCACGTGTTTTTACTCGACTAGCCTGCGGTATGCATCCTCTCGCACGTGTTTTTACTCGACTAGCCTGCGGGATGCATCCTCTCGCACGTGTTTTTCCTCGACTAGCCATGCGCATCCCAAAAAACCTGCGCATGCGCATCCCAAAAAACCTGCGCATGCGCATCCCACAAAACCTCGCACGTGTTTTTACTCGACTAGCCTGCGGGATGCATCCTCTCGCACGTGTTTTTACTCGACTAGCCTGCGGGATGCATCCTCTCGCACGTGTTTTTGCTCGACTAGCCTGCGGGATGCATCCTCTCGCACGTGTTTTTGCTCGACTAGGCATGCGCATCCCAAAAAACCTGCGCATGCGCATCCCAAAAAACCTGCGCATGCGCATCCCACAAAACCTCGCACGTGTTTTTACTCGACTAGCCTGGGGGATGCATCCTCCCGCACGTGTTTTTACTCGACTAGCCTGCGGGATGCATCCTCTCGCACGTGTTTTTACTCGACTAGCCTGCGGGATGCATCCTCTCGTACGTGTTTTTACTCGACTACCCTGCGGGATGCATCCTCTCGCACGTGTTTTTGCTCGACTAGCCATGCGCATCCCAAAAAACCTTCGCATGCGCATCCCACAAAACCTGCGCATGCGCATCCCACAAAACCTCGCACGTGTTTTTGCTCGACTAGCCTGCGGGATGCATCCTCTCGCACGTGTTTATGCTCGACTAGCCTGCGGGACGCATCCTCCCGCACGTGTTTTTACTCGACTAGCCTGCGGGATGCATCCTCTCGCACGTGTTTTTACTCGACTAGCCTGCAGGATGCATCCTCTCGCACGTGTTTTTACTCGACTAGCCTGCGGGATGCATCCTCTCGCACGTGTTTTTGCTCGACTAGCCATGCGCATCCCAAAAAACCTGCGCATGCGCATCCCAAAAAACCTGCGCATGCGCATCCCACAAAACCTGCGCATGCGCATCCCACAAAACCTCGCACGTGTTTTTACTCGACTAGCCTGCGGGATGCATCCTCTCGCACGTGTTTTTACTCGACTAGCCTGCGGGATGCATCCTCTCGCACGTGTTTTTACTCGACTAGCCTGCGGGATGCATCCTCTCGCACGTGTTTTTGCTCGACTAGCCTGCGGGATGCATCCTCTCGCACGTGTTTTTGCTCGACTAGGCATGTGCATCCCAAAAAACCTGCGCATGCGCATCCCAAAAAACCTGCGCATGCGCATCCCACAAAACCTGCGCATGCGCATCCCACAAAACCTCGCACGTGTTTTTACTCGACTAGCCTGCGGGATGCATCCTCCCGCACGTGTTTTTACTCGACTAGCCTGCGGGATGCATCCTCTCGCACGTGTTTTTACTCGACTAGCCTGCGGTATGCATCCTCTCGCACGTGTTTTTACTCGACTAGCCTGCGGGATGCATCCTCTCGCACGTGTTTTTCCTCGACTAGCCATGCGCATCCCAAAAAACCTGCGCATGCGCATCCCAAAAAACCTGCGCATGCGCATCCCACAAAACCTCGCACGTGTTTTTACTCGACTAGCCTGCGGGATGCATCCTCTCGCACGTGTTTTTACTCGACTAGCCTGCGGGATGCATCCTCTCGCACGTGTTTTTGCTCGACTAGCCTGCGGGATGCATCCTCTCGCACGTGTTTTTGCTCGACTAGGCATGCGCATCCCAAAAAACCTGCGCATGCGCATCCCAAAAAACCTGCGCATGCGCATCCCACAAAACCTCGCACGTGTTTTTACTCGACTAGCCTGGGGGATGCATCCTCCCGCACGTGTTTTTACTCGACTAGCCTGCGGGATGCATCCTCTCGCACGTGTTTTTACTCGACTAGCCTGCGGGATGCATCCTCTCGTACGTGTTTTTACTCGACTACCCTGCGGGATGCATCCTCTCGCACGTGTTTTTGCTCGACTAGCCATGCGCATCCCAAAAAACCTTCGCATGCGCATCCCACAAAACCTGCGCATGCGCATCCCACAAAACCTCGCACGTGTTTTTGCTCGACTAGCCTGCGGGATGCATCCTCTCGCACGTGTTTATGCTCGACTAGCCTGCGGGACGCATCCTCCCGCACGTGTTTTTACTCGACTAGCCTGCGGGATACATCCTCTCGCACGTGTTTTTACTCGACTAGCCTGCGGGATGCATCCTCTCGCACGTGTTTTTGCTCGACTAGCCTGCGGGATGCATCCTCTCACACGTGTTTATGCTCGACTAGCCTGCGGGACGCATCCTCCCGCACGTGTTTTTACACGACTAGCCTGCGGGATACATCCTCTCGCACGTGTTTTTACTCGACTAGCCTGCGGGATGCATCCTCTCGCACGTGTTTTTACTCGACTAGCCTTCGGGATTCATCCTCTCGCAAGTGTTTTTACTCGACTAGCCTGCGGGATGCATCCTCTCGCACGTGTTTTTGCTCGACTAGCCTGCGGGATGCATCCTCTCGCACGTGTTTTTACTCGACTAGCCTGCGGGATGCATCCTCCCGCACGTGTTTTTACTCGACTAGCCTGCGGGATACATCCTCTCGCACGTGTTTTTGCTCGACTAGCCTGCGGGATGCATCCTCTCGCACGTGTTTATGCTCGACTAGCCTGCGGGACGCATCCTCCCGCACGTGTTTTTACTCGACTAGCCTGCGGGATACATCCTCTCGCACGTGTTTTTACTCGACTAGCCTGCGGGATGCATCCTCTCGCACGTGTTTTTGCTCGACTAGCCTGCGGGATGCATCCTCTCGCACGTGTTTTTGCTCGACTAGCCTGCGGGATGCATCCTCTCGCACGTGTTTATGCTCGACTAGCCTGCGGGACGCATCCTCCCGCACGTGTTTTTACTCGACTAGCCTGCGGGATACATCCTCTCGCACGTGTTTTTACTCGACTAGCCTGCGGGATGCATCCTCTCGCACGTGTTTTTACTCGACTAGCCTGCGGGATGCATCCTCTCGCACGTGTTTTTACTCGACTAGCCTGCGGGATGCATCCTCTCGCACGTGTTTTTACTCGACTAGCCTGCGGGATGCATCCTCTCGTACGTGTTTTTACTCGACTACCCTGCGGGATGCATCCTCTCGCACGTGTTTTTGCTCGACTAGCCATGCGCATCCCAAAAAACCTTCGCATGCGCATCCCACAAAACCTGCGCATGCGCATCCCACAAAACCTCGCACGTGTTTTTGCTCGACTAGCCTGCGGGATGCATCCTCTCGCACGTGTTTATGCTCGACTAGCCTGCGGGACGCATCCTCCCGCACGTGTTTTTACTCGACTAGCCTGCGGGATACATCCTCTCGCACGTGTTTTTACTCGACTAGCCTGCGGGATGCATCCTCTCGCACGTGTTTTTGCTCGACTAGCCTGCGGGATGCATCCTCTCGCACGTGTTTATGCTCGACTAGCCTGCGGGACGCATCCTCCCGCACGTGTTTTTACACGACTAGCCTGCGGGATACATCCTCTCGCACGTGTTTTTACTCGACTAGCCTGCGGGATGCATCCTCTCGCACGTGTTTTTACTCGACTAGCCTTCGGGATTCATCCTCTCGCAAGTGTTTTTACTCGACTAGCCTGCGGGATGCATCCTCTCGCACGTGTTTTTGCTCGACTAGCCTGCGGGATGCATCCTCTCGCACGTGTTTTTACTCGACTAGCCTGCGGGATGCATCCTCCCGCACGTGTTTTTACTCGACTAGCCTGCGGGATACATCCTCTCGCACGTGTTTTTGCTCGACTAGCCTGCGGGATGCATCCTCTCGCACGTGTTTATGCTCGACTAGCCTGCGGGACGCATCCTCCCGCACGTGTTTTTACTCGACTAGCCTGCGGGATACATCCTCTCGCACGTGTTTTTACTCGACTAGCCTGCGGGATGCATCCTCTCGCACGTGTTTTTGCTCGACTAGCCTGCGGGATGCATCCTCTCGCACGTGTTTTTGCTCGACTAGCCTGCGGGATGCATCCTCTCGCACGTGTTTATGCTCGACTAGCCTGCGGGACGCATCCTCCCGCACGTGTTTTTACTCGACTAGCCTGCGGGATACATCCTCTCGCACGTGTTTTTACTCGACTAGCCTGCGGGATGCATCCTCTCGCACGTGTTTTTGCTCGACTAGCCTGCGGGATGCATCCTCTCGCACGTGTTTTTGCTCGACTAGCCTGCGGGATGCATCCTCTCGCACGTGTTTATGCTCGACTAGCCTGCGGGACGCATCCTCCCGCACGTGTTTTTACTCGACTAGCCTGCGGGATGCATCCTCTCGCACGTGTTTTTCCTCGACTAGCCATGCGCATCCCAAAAAACCTGCGCATGCGCATCCCAAAAAACCTGCGCATGCGCATCCCACAAAACCTCGCACGTGTTTTTACTCGACTAGCCTGCGGGATGCATCCTCTCGCACGTGTTTTTACTCGACTAGCCTGCGGGATGCATCCTCTCGCACGTGTTTTTGCTCGACTAGCCTGCGGGATGCATCCTCTCGCACGTGTTTTTGCTCGACTAGGCATGCGCATCCCAAAAAACCTGCGCATGCGCATCCCAAAAAACCTGCGCATGCGCATCCCACAAAACCTCGCACGTGTTTTTACTCGACTAGCCTGGGGGATGCATCCTCCCGCACGTGTTTTTACTCGACTAGCCTGCGGGATGCATCCTCTCGCACGTGTTTTTACTCGACTAGCCTGCGGGATGCATCCTCTCGTACGTGTTTTTACTCGACTACCCTGCGGGATGCATCCTCTCGCACGTGTTTTTGCTCGACTAGCCATGCGCATCCCAAAAAACCTTCGCATGCGCATCCCACAAAACCTGCGCATGCGCATCCCACAAAACCTCGCACGTGTTTTTGCTCGACTAGCCTGCGGGATGCATCCTCTCGCACGTGTTTATGCTCGACTAGCCTGCGGGACGCATCCTCCCGCACGTGTTTTTACTCGACTAGCCTGCGGGATACATCCTCTCGCACGTGTTTTTACTCGACTAGCCTGCGGGATGCATCCTCTCGCACGTGTTTTTGCTCGACTAGCCTGCGGGATGCATCCTCTCGCACGTGTTTATGCTCGACTAGCCTGCGGGACGCATCCTCCCGCACGTGTTTTTACACGACTAGCCTGCGGGATACATCCTCTCGCACGTGTTTTTACTCGACTAGCCTGCGGGATGCATCCTCTCGCACGTGTTTTTACTCGACTAGCCTTCGGGATTCATCCTCTCGCAAGTGTTTTTACTCGACTAGCCTGCGGGATGCATCCTCTCGCACGTGTTTTTGCTCGACTAGCCTGCGGGATGCATCCTCTCGCACGTGTTTTTACTCGACTAGCCTGCGGGATGCATCCTCCCGCACGTGTTTTTACTCGACTAGCCTGCGGGATACATCCTCTCGCACGTGTTTTTGCTCGACTAGCCTGCGGGATGCATCCTCTCGCACGTGTTTATGCTCGACTAGCCTGCGGGACGCATCCTCCCGCACGTGTTTTTACTCGACTAGCCTGCGGGATACATCCTCTCGCACGTGTTTTTACTCGACTAGCCTGCGGGATGCATCCTCTCGCACGTGTTTTTGCTCGACTAGCCTGCGGGATGCATCCTCTCGCACGTGTTTTTGCTCGACTAGCCTGCGGGATGCATCCTCTCGCACGTGTTTATGCTCGACTAGCCTGCGGGACGCATCCTCCCGCACGTGTTTTTACTCGACTAGCCTGCGGGATACATCCTCTCGCACGTGTTTTTACTCGACTAGCCTGCGGGATGCATCCTCTCGCACGTGTTTTTACTCGACTAGCCTGCGGGATGCATCCTCTCGCACGTGTTTTTACTCGACTAGCCTGCGGGATGCATCCTCTCGCACGTGTTTTTACTCGACTAGCCTGCGGGATGCATCCTCTCGTACGTGTTTTTACTCGACTACCCTGCGGGATGCATCCTCTCGCACGTGTTTTTGCTCGACTAGCCATGCGCATCCCAAAAAACCTTCGCATGCGCATCCCACAAAACCTGCGCATGCGCATCCCACAAAACCTCGCACGTGTTTTTGCTCGACTAGCCTGCGGGATGCATCCTCTCGCACGTGTTTATGCTCGACTAGCCTGCGGGACGCATCCTCCCGCACGTGTTTTTACTCGACTAGCCTGCGGGATACATCCTCTCGCACGTGTTTTTACTCGACTAGCCTGCGGGATGCATCCTCTCGCACGTGTTTTTGCTCGACTAGCCTGCGGGATGCATCCTCTCGCACGTGTTTATGCTCGACTAGCCTGCGGGACGCATCCTCCCGCACGTGTTTTTACACGACTAGCCTGCGGGATACATCCTCTCGCACGTGTTTTTACTCGACTAGCCTGCGGGATGCATCCTCTCGCACGTGTTTTTACTCGACTAGCCTTCGGGATTCATCCTCTCGCAAGTGTTTTTACTCGACTAGCCTGCGGGATGCATCCTCTCGCACGTGTTTTTGCTCGACTAGCCTGCGGGATGCATCCTCTCGCACGTGTTTTTACTCGACTAGCCTGCGGGATGCATCCTCCCGCACGTGTTTTTACTCGACTAGCCTGCGGGATACATCCTCTCGCACGTGTTTTTGCTCGACTAGCCTGCGGGATGCATCCTCTCGCACGTGTTTATGCTCGACTAGCCTGCGGGACGCATCCTCCCGCACGTGTTTTTACTCGACTAGCCTGCGGGATACATCCTCTCGCACGTGTTTTTACTCGACTAGCCTGCGGGATGCATCCTCTCGCACGTGTTTTTGCTCGACTAGCCTGCGGGATGCATCCTCTCGCACGTGTTTTTGCTCGACTAGCCTGCGGGATGCATCCTCTCGCACGTGTTTATGCTCGACTAGCCTGCGGGACGCATCCTCCCGCACGTGTTTTTACTCGACTAGCCTGCGGGATACATCCTCTCGCACGTGTTTTTACTCGACTAGCCTGCGGGATGCATCCTCTCGCACGTGTTTTTACTCGACTAGCCTGCGGGATGCATCCTCTCGCACGTGTTTTTACTCGACTAGCCTGCGGGATGCATCCTCTCGCACGTGTTTTTACTCGACTACCCTGCGGGATGCATCCTCTCGCACGTGTTTTTGCTCGACTAGCCATGCGCATCCCAAAAAACCTGCGCATGCGCATCCCACAAAACCTGCGCATGCGCATCCCACAAAACCTCGCACGTGTTTTTACTCGGCTAGCCTGCGGGATGCATCGTCTCGCACGTGTTTTTGCTCGACTAGCCTGCGGGATGCATCCTCTCGCACGTGTTTTTGCTCGACTAGCCATGCGCATCCCAAAAAACCTGCGCATGCGCATCCCAAAAAACCTGCGCATGCGCATCCCACAAAACCTCGCACGTGTTTTTACTCGACTAGCCTGCGGGATGCATCCTCTCGCACGTGTTTTTACTCGACTAGCCTGCGGGATGCATCCTCTCGTACGTGTTTTTACTCGACTACCCTGCGGGATGCATCCTCTCGCACGTGTTTTTGCTCGACTAGGCATGCGCATCCCAAAAAACCTGCGCATGCGCATCCCAAAAAACCTGCGCATGCGCATCCCACAAAACCTCGCACGTGTTTTTACTCGACTAGCCTGGGGGATGCATCCTCCCGCACGTGTTTTTACTCGACTAGCCTGCGGGATGCATCCTCTCGCACGTGTTTTTACTCGACTAGCCTGCGGGATGCATCCTCTCGTACGTGTTTTTGCTCGACTAGCCTGCGGGATGCATCCTCTCGCACGTGTTTTTACTCGACTAGCCTGCGGGATGCATCCTCCCGCACGTGTTTTTACTCGACTAGCCTGCGGGATACATCCTCTCGCACGTGTTTTTGCTCGACTAGCCTGCGGGATGCATCCTCTCGCACGTGTTTATGCTCGACTAGCCTGCGGGACGCATCCTCCCGCACGTGTTTTTACTCGACTAGCCTGCGGGATACATCCTCTCGCACGTGTTTTTACTCGACTAGCCTGCGGGATGCATCCTCTCGCACGTGTTTTTGCTCGACTAGCCTGCGGGATGCATCCTCTCGCACGTGTTTTTGCTCGACTAGCCTGCGGGATGCATCCTCTCGCACGTGTTTATGCTCGACTAGCCTGCGGGACGCATCCTCCCGCACGTGTTTTTACTCGACTAGCCTGCGGGATACATCCTCTCGCACGTGTTTTTACTCGACTAGCCTGCGGGATGCATCCTCTCGCACGTGTTTTTACTCGACTAGCCTGCGGGATGCATCCTCTCGCACGTGTTTTTACTCGACTAGCCTGCGGGATGCATCCTCTCGCACGTGTTTTTACTCGACTACCCTGCGGGATGCATCCTCTCGCACGTGTTTTTGCTCGACTAGCCATGCGCATCCCACAAAACCTCGCACGTGTTTTTACTCGGCTAGCCTGCGGGATGCATCGTCTCGCACGTGTTTTTGCTCGACTAGCCTGCGGGATGCATCCTCTCGCACGTGTTTTTGCTCGACTAGCCATGCGCATCCCAAAAAACCTGCGCATGCGCATCCCACAAAACCTGCGCATGCGCATCCCACAAAACCTCGCACGTGTTTTTACTCGACTAGCCTGCGGGATGCATCCTCTCGCACGTGTTTTTGCTCGACTAGCCTGCGGGATGCATCCTCTCGCACGTGTTTTTGCTCGACTAGCCATGCGCATCCCAAAAAACCAGCGCATGCGCATCCCACAAAACCTGCGCATGCGCATCCCACAAAACCTCGCACGTGTTTTTACTCGACTAGCCTGCGGGTTGCATCCTCTCGCACGTGTTTTTACTCGACTAGCCTGCGGGATGCATCCTCTCGCACGTGTTTTTACTCGACTAGCCTGCGGGATGCATCCTCTCGCACGTGTTTTTACTCGACTAGCCTGCGGGATGCATCCTCTCGCACGTGTTTTTCCTCGACTAGCCATGCGCATCCCAAAAAACCTGCGCATGCGCACCCCACAAAACCTCGCACGTGTTTTTACTCGACTAGCCTGCGGGATGCATCCTCTCGCACGTGTTTTTGCTCGACTAGCCTGCAGGATGCATCCTCTCGCACGTGTTTTTCCTCGACTAGCCATGCGCATCCCAAAAAACCTGCGCATGCGCATCCCAAAAAACCTGCGCATGCGCATCCCACAAAACCTGCGCATGCGCATCCCACAAAACCTCGCACGTGTTTTTACTCGACTAGCCTGCGGGATGCATCCTCTCGCACGTGTTATTGCTCGACTAGCCTGCGGGATGCATCCTCTCGCACGTGTTTTTGCTCGACTAGCCATGCGCGACCCAAAAAACCTGCGCATGCGCATCCCACAAAACCTGCGCATGCGCATCCCACAAAACCTCGCACGTGTTTTTTCTCGACTAGCCTGCGGCATGCATCCTCCCGCACGTGTTTTTGCTCGACTAGCCTGCGGGATGCATCCTCTCGCACGTGTTTTTGCTCGACTAGCCATGCGCATCCCAAAAAACCTGCGCATGCGCATCCCACAAAACCTGCGCATGCGCATCCCACAAAACCTCGCACGTGTTTTTACTCGACTAGCCTGCGGGTTGCATCCTCTCGCACGTGTTTTTACTCGACTAGCCTGCGGGATGCATCCTCTCGCACGTGTTTTTACTCGACTAGCCTGCGGGATACATCCTCTCGCACGTGTTTTTGCTCGACTAGCCTGCGGGATGCATCCTCTCGCACGTGTTTTTGCTCGACTAGCCTGCGGGACGCATCCTCTCGCACGTGTTTTTACTCGACTAGCCTGCGGGATGCATCCTCTCGCACGTGTTTTTAATCGACTAGCCTTCGGGATTCATCCTCTCGCACGTGTTTTTACTCGACTAGCCTGCGGGATGCATCCTCTCGCACGTGTTTTTACTCGACTAGCCTGCGGGATGCATCCTCCCGCACGAGTTTTTACTCGACTAGCCTGCGGGATACATCCTCTCGCACGTGTTTTTGCTCGACTAGCCTGCGGGATGCATCCTCTCGCACGTGTTTTTGCTCGACTAGCCTGCGGGATGCATCCTCTCGCACGTGTTTATGCTCGACTAGCCTGCGGGACGCATCCTCCCGCACGTGTTTTTACTCGACTAGCCTGCGGGATACATCCTCTCGCACGTGTTTTTACTCGACTAGCCTGCGGGATGCATCCTCTCGCACGTGTTTTTGCTCGACTAGCCTGCGGGATGCATCCTCTCGCACGTGTTTTTGCTCGACTAGCCAGCGGGATGAATCCTCTCGCACGTGTTTATGCTCGACTAGCCTGCGGGACGCATCCTCCCGCACGTGTTTTTACTCGACTAGCCTGCGGGATACATCCTCTCGCACGTGTTTTTACTCGACTAGCCTGCGGGATGCATCCTCTCGCACGTGTTTTTACTCGACTAGCCTTCGGGATTCATCCTCTCGCACGTGTTTTTACTCGACTAGCCTGCGGGATGCATCCTCTCGCACGTGTTTTTGCTCGACTAGCCTGCGGGATGCATCCTCTCGCACGTGTTTTTACTCGACTAGCCTGCGGGATGCATCCTCCCGCACGTGTTTTTACTCGACTAGCCTGCGGGATACATCCTCTCGCACGTGTTTTTGCTCGACTAGCCTGCGGGATGCATCCTCTCGCACGTGTTTTTGCTCGACTAGCCTGCGGGATGCATCCTCTCGCACGTGTTTTTGCTCGACTAGCCTGCGGGACGCATCCTCTCGCACGTGTTTTTACTCGACTAGCCTGCGGGATGCATCCTCTCGCACGTGTTTTTACTCGACTAGACTGCGGGATGCATCCTCTCGCACGTGTTTTTACTCGACTACCCTGCGGGATGCATGCTCTCGCACGTGTTTTTGCTCGACTAGCCATGCGCATCCCAAAAAACCTGCGCATGCGCATCCCACAAAACCTGCGCATGCGCATCCCATAAAACCTCGCACGTGTTTTTACTCGACTAGCCTGCGGGATGCATCCTCTCGCACGTGTTTTTACTCGACTAGCCTGCAGGATGCATCCTCTCGCACGTGTTTTTACTCGACTAGCCTGCGGGATGCATCCTCTCGCACGTGTTTTTACTCGACTAGCCTGCGGGATGCATCCTCTCGCACGTGTTTTTCCTCGACTAGCCATGCGCATCCCAAAAAACCTGCGCATGCGCATCCCACAAAACCTCGCACGTGTTTTTACTCGACTAGCCTGCGGGATGCATCCTCTCGCACGTGTTTTTACTCGACTAGCCTGCGGGATGCATCCTCTCGCACGTGTTTTTGCTCGACTAGCCTGCGGGATGCATCCTCTCGCACGTGTTTTTGCTCGACTAGCCATGCGCATCCCAAAAAACCTGCGCATGCGCACCCCACAAAACCTCGCACGTGTTTTTACTCGACTAGCCTGCGGGATGCATCCTCTCGCACGTGTTTTTGCTCGACTAGCCTGCAGGATGCATCCTCTCGCACGTGTTTTTCCTCGACTAGCCATGCGCATCCCAAAAAACCTGCGCATGCGCATCCCAAAAAACCTGCGCATGCGCATCCCACAAAACCTGCGCATGCGCATCCCACAAAACCTCGCACGTGTTTTTACTCGACTAGCCTGCGGGATGCATCCTCTCGCACGTGTTATTGCTCGACTAGCCTGCGGGATGCATCCTCTCGCACGTGTTTTTGCTCGACTAGCCATGCGCGACCCAAAAAACCTGCGCATGCGCATCCCACAAAACCTGCGCATGCGCATCCCACAAAACCTCGCACGTGTTTTTTCTCGACTAGCCTGCGGCATGCATCCTCCCGCACGTGTTTTTGCTCGACTAGCCTGCGGGATGCATCCTCTCGCACGTGTTTTTGCTCGACTAGCCATGCGCATCCCAAAAAACCTGCGCATGCGCATCCCACAAAACCTGCGCATGCGCATCCCACAAAACCTCGCACGTGTTTTTACTCGACTAGCCTGCGGGTTGCATCCTCTCGCACGTGTTTTTACTCGACTAGCCTGCGGGATGCATCCTCTCGCACGTGTTTTTACTCGACTAGCCTGCGGGATACATCCTCTCGCACGTGTTTTTGCTCGACTAGCCTGCGGGATGCATCCTCTCGCACGTGTTTTTGCTCGACTAGCCTGCGGGACGCATCCTCTCGCACGTGTTTTTACTCGACTAGCCTGCGGGATGCATCCTCTCGCACGTGTTTTTAATCGACTAGCCTTCGGGATTCATCCTCTCGCACGTGTTTTTACTCGACTAGCCTGCGGGATGCATCCTCTCGCACGTGTTTTTACTCGACTAGCCTGCGGGATGCATCCTCCCGCACGAGTTTTTACTCGACTAGCCTGCGGGATACATCCTCTCGCACGTGTTTTTGCTCGACTAGCCTGCGGGATGCATCCTCTCGCACGTGTTTTTGCTCGACTAGCCTGCGGGATGCATCCTCTCGCACGTGTTTATGCTCGACTAGCCTGCGGGACGCATCCTCCCGCACGTGTTTTTACTCGACTAGCCTGCGGGATACATCCTCTCGCACGTGTTTTTACTCGACTAGCCTGCGGGATGCATCCTCTCGCACGTGTTTTTGCTCGACTAGCCTGCGGGATGCATCCTCTCGCACGTGTTTTTGCTCGACTAGCCAGCGGGATGAATCCTCTCGCACGTGTTTATGCTCGACTAGCCTGCGGGACGCATCCTCCCGCACGTGTTTTTACTCGACTAGCCTGCGGGATACATCCTCTCGCACGTGTTTTTACTCGACTAGCCTGCGGGATGCATCCTCTCGCACGTGTTTTTACTCGACTAGCCTTCGGGATTCATCCTCTCGCACGTGTTTTTACTCGACTAGCCTGCGGGATGCATCCTCTCGCACGTGTTTTTGCTCGACTAGCCTGCGGGATGCATCCTCTCGCACGTGTTTTTACTCGACTAGCCTGCGGGATGCATCCTCCCGCACGTGTTTTTACTCGACTAGCCTGCGGGATACATCCTCTCGCACGTGTTTTTGCTCGACTAGCCTGCGGGATGCATCCTCTCGCACGTGTTTTTGCTCGACTAGCCTGCGGGATGCATCCTCTCGCACGTGTTTTTGCTCGACTAGCCTGCGGGACGCATCCTCTCGCACGTGTTTTTACTCGACTAGCCTGCGGGATGCATCCTCTCGCACGTGTTTTTACTCGACTAGACTGCGGGATGCATCCTCTCGCACGTGTTTTTACTCGACTACCCTGCGGGATGCATGCTCTCGCACGTGTTTTTGCTCGACTAGCCATGCGCATCCCAAAAAACCTGCGCATGCGCATCCCACAAAACCTGCGCATGCGCATCCCATAAAACCTCGCACGTGTTTTTACTCGACTAGCCTGCGGGATGCATCCTCTCGCACGTGTTTTTACTCGACTAGCCTGCAGGATGCATCCTCTCGCACGTGTTTTTACTCGACTAGCCTGCGGGATGCATCCTCTCGCACGTGTTTTTACTCGACTAGCCTGCGGGATGCATCCTCTCGCACGTGTTTTTCCTCGACTAGCCATGCGCATCCCAAAAAACCTGCGCATGCGCATCCCACAAAACCTCGCACGTGTTTTTACTCGACTAGCCTGCGGGATGCATCCTCTCGCACGTGTTTTTACTCGACTAGCCTGCGGGATGCATCCTCTCGCACGTGTTTTTGCTCGACTAGCCTGCGGGATGCATCCTCTCGCACGTGTTTTTGCTCGACTAGCCATGCGCATCCCAAAAAACCTGCGCATGCGCATCCCACAAAACCTGCGCATGCGCATCCCACAAAACCTGCGCATGCGCATCCCACAAAACCTGCGCATGCGCATCCCACAAAACCTGCGCATGCGCATCCCACAAAACCTCGCACGTGTTTTTACACGACTAGCCTGCGGGATGCATCCTCTCGCACGTATTTTTGCTCGACTAGCCTGCGGGATGCATCCTCTCGCACGTGTTTTTGCTCGACTAGCCATGCGCATCCCAAAAAACCTGCGCATGCGCATCCCACAAAACCTGCGCATGCGCATCCCACAAAACCTCGCACGTGTTTTTACTCGACTAGCCTGCGGGTTGCATCCTCTCGCACGTGTTTTTACTCGACTAGCCTGCGGGATGCATCCTCTCGCACGTGTTTTTACTCGACTAGCCTGCGGGATGCATCCTCTCGCACGTGTTTTTACTCGACTAGCCTGCGGGATGCATCCTCTCGCACGTGTTTTTCCTCGACTAGCCTGCAGGATGCATCCTCTCGCACGTGTTTTTCCTCGACTAGCCATGCGCATCCCAAAAAACCTGCGCATGCGCATCCCAAAAAACCTGCGCATGCGCATCCCAAAAAACCTGCGCATGCGCATCCCACAAAACCTCGCACGTGTTTTTACTCGACTAGCCTGCGGGATGCATCCTCTCGCACGTGTTTTTACTCGACTAGCCTGCGGGATGCATCCTCTCGCACGTGTTTTTGCTCGACTAGCCTGCGGGATGCATCCTCTCGCACGTGTTTTTGCTCGACTAGGCATGCGCATCCCAAAAAACCTGCGCATGCGCATCCCACAAAACCTCGCATGTGTTTTTACTCGACTAGCCTGCGGGATGCATCCTCCCGCACGTGTTTTTACTCGACTAGCCTGCGGGATGCATCCTCTCGCACGTGTTTTTACTCGACTAGCCTGCGGGATGCATCCTCTCGTACGTGTTTTTACTCGACTACCCTGCGGGATGCATCCTCTCGCACGTGTTTTTGCTCGACTAGCCATGCGCATCCCAAAAAACCTTCGCATGCGCATCCCACAAAACCTGCGCATGCGCATCCCACAAAACCTCGCACGTGTTTTTGCTCGACTAGCCTGCGGGATGCATCCTCTCGCACGTGTTTATGCTCGACTAGCCTGCGGGACGCATCCTCCCGCACGTGTTTTTACTCGACTAGCCTGCGGGATACATCCTCTAGCACGTGTTTTTACTCGACTAGCCTGCGGGATGCATCCTCTCGCACGTGTTTTTGCTCGACTAGCCTGCGGGATGCATCCTCTCGCACGTGTTTATGCTCGACTAGCCTGCGGGACGCATCCTCCCGCACGTGTTTTTACTCGACTAGCCTGCGGGATACATCCTCTCGCACGTGTTTTTACTCGACTAGCCTGCGGGATGCATCCTCTCGCACGTGTTTTTACTCGACTAGCCTTCGGGATTCATCCTCTCGCACGTGTTTTTACTCGACTAGCCTGCGGGATGCATCCTCTCGCACGTGTTTTTGCTCGACTAGCCTGCGGGATGCATCCTCTCGCACGTGTTTTTACTCGACTAGCCTGCGGGATGCATCCTCCCGCACGTGTTTTTACTCGACTAGCCTGCGGGATACATCCTCTCGCACGTGTTTTTGCTCGACTAGCCTGCGGGATGCATCCTCTCGCACGTGTTTATGCTCGACTAGCCTGCGGGACGCATCCTCCCGCACGTGTTTTTACTCGACTAGCCTGCGGGATACATCCTCTCGCACGTGTTTTTACTCGACTAGCCTGCGGGATGCATCCTCTCGCACGTGTTTTTGCTCGACTAGCCTGCGGGATGCATCCTCTCGCACGTGTTTTTGCTCGACTAGCCTGCGGGATGCATCCTCTCGCACGTGTTTATGCTCGACTAGCCTGCGGGACGCATCCTCCCGCACGTGTTTTTACTCGACTAGCCTGCGGGATACATCCTCTCGCACGTGTTTTTACTCGACTAGCCTGCGGGATGCATCCTCTCGCACGTGTTTTTACTCGACTAGCCTGCGGGATGCATCCTCTCGCACGTGTTTTTACTCGACTAGCCTGCGGGATGCATCCTCTCGCACGTGTTTTTACTCGACTACCCTGCGGGATGCATCCTCTCGCACGTGTTTTTGCTCGACTAGCCATGCGCATCCCAAAAAACCTGCGCATGCGCATCCCAAAAAACCTGCGCATGCGCATCCCACAAAACCTGCGCATGCGCATCCCACAAAACCTCGCACGTGTTTTTACTCGGCTAGCCTGCGGGATGCATCGTCTCGCACGTGTTTTTGCTCGACTAGCCTGCGGGATGCATCCTCTCGCACGTGTTTTTGCTCGACTAGCCATGCGCATCCCAAAAAACCTGCGCATGCGCATCCCACAAAACCTGCGCATGCGCATCCCACAAAACCTCGCACGTGTTTTTACTCGACTAGCCTGCGGGATGCATCCTCTCGCACGTGTTTTTGCTCGACTAGCCTGCGGGATGCATCCTCTCGCACGTGTTTTTGCTCGACTAGCCATGCGCATCCCAAAAAACCAGCGCATGCGCATCCCACAAAACCTGCGCATGCGCATCCCACAAAACCTCGCACGTGTTTTTACTCGACTAGCCTGCGGGTTGCATCCTCTCGCACGTGTTTTTACTCGACTAGCCTGCGGGATGCATCCTCTCGCACGTGTTTTTACTCGACTAGCCTGCGGGATGCATCCTCTCGCACGTGTTTTTACTCGACTAGCCTGCGGGATGCATCCTCTCGCACGTGTTTTTCCTCGACTAGCCATGCGCATCCCAAAAAACCTGCGCATGCGCACCCCACAAAACCTCGCACGTGTTTTTACTCGACTAGCCTGCGGGATGCATCCTCTCGCACGTGTTTTTGCTCGACTAGCCTGCAGGATGCATCCTCTCGCACGTGTTTTTCCTCGACTAGCCATGCGCATCCCAAAAAACCTGCGCATGCGCATCCCAAAAAACCTGCGCATGCGCATCCCACAAAACCTGCGCATTCGCATCCCACAAAACCTCGCACGTGTTTTTTCTCGACTAGCCTGCGGGATGCATCCTCCCGCACGTGTTTTTGCTCGACTAGCCTGCGGGATGCATCCTCTCGCACGTGTTTTTGCTCGACTAGCCATGCGCGACCCAAAAAACCTGCGCATGCGCATCCCACAAAACCTGCGCATGCGCATCCCACAAAACCTCGCACGTGTTTTTACTCGACTAGCCTGCGGGTTGCATCCTCTCGCACGTGTTTTTACTCGACTAGCCTGCGGGATGCATCCTCTCGCACGTGTTTTTACTCGACTAGCCTGCGGGATACATCCTCTCGCACGTGTTTTTACTCGACTAGCCTGCGGGATGCATCCTCTCGCACGTGTTTTTGCTCGACTAGCCTGCGGGATGCATCCTCTCGCACGTGTTTTTGCTCGACTAGCCTGCGGGATGCATCCTCTCGCACGTGTTTATGCTCGACTAGCCTGCGGGACGCATCCTCCCGCACGTGTTTTTACTCGACTAGCCTGCGGGATACATCCTCTCGCACGTGTTTTTACTCGACTAGCCTGCGGGATGCATCCTCTCGCACGTGTTTTTACTCGACTAGCCTTCGGGATTCATCCTCTCGCACGTGTTTTTACTCGACTAGCCTGCGGGATGCATCCTCTCGCACGTGTTTTTGCTCGACTAACCTGCGGGATGCATCCTCTCGCACGTGTTTTTACTCGACTAGCCTGCGGGATGCATCCTCCCGCACGTGTTTTTACTCGACTAGCCTGCGGGATACATCCTCTCGCACGTGTTTTTGCTCGACTAGCCTGCGGGATGCATCCTCTCGCACGTGTTTTTGCTCGACTAGCCTGCGGGATGCATCCTCTCGCACGTGTTTTTGCTCGACTAGCCTGCGGGACGCATCCTCTCGCACGTGTTTTTACTCGACTAGCCTGCGGGATGCATCCTCTCGCACGTGTTTTTACTCGACTAGCCTGCGGGATGCATCCTCTCGCACGTGTTTTTACTCGACTACCCTACGGGATGCATGCTCTCGCACGTGTTTTTGCTCGACTAGCCATGCGCATCCCAAAAAACCTGCGCATGCGCATCCCACAAAACCTGCGCATGCGCATCCCATAAAACCTCGCACGTGTTTTTACTCGACTAGCCTGCGGGATGCATCCTCTCGCACGTGTTTTTACTCGACTAGCCTGCAGGATGCATACTCTCGCACGTGTTTTTACTCGACTAGCCTGCGGGATGCATCCTCTCGCACGTGTTTTTACTCGACTAGCCTGCGGGATGCATCCTCTCGCACGTGTTTTTCCTCGACTAGCCATGCGCATCCCAAAAAACCTGCGCATGCGCATCCCACAAAACCTCGCACGTGTTTTTACTCGACTAGCCTGCGGGATGCATCCTCTCGCACGTGTTTTTACTCGACTAGCCTGCGGGATGCATCCTCTCGCACGTGTTTTTGCTCGACTAGCCTGCGGGATGCATCCTCTCGCACGTGTTTTTGCTCGACTAGCCATGCGCATCCCAAAAAACCTGCGCATGCGCATCCCACAAAACCTGCGCATGCGCATCCCACAAAACCTGCGCATGCGCATCCCACAAAACCTGCGCATGCGCATCCCACAAAACCTCGCACGTGTTTTTACACGACTAGCCTGCGGGATGCATCCTCTCGCACGTATTTTTGCTCGACTAGCCTGCGGGATGCATCCTCTCGCACGTGTTTTTGCTCGACTAGCCATGCGCATCCCAAAAAACCTGCGCATGCGCATCCCACAAAACCTGCGCATGCGCATCCCACAAAACCTCGCACGTGTTTTTACTCGACTAGCCTGCGGGTTGCATCCTCTCGCACGTGTTTTTACTCGACTAGCCTGCGGGATGCATCCTCTCGCACGTGTTTTTACTCGACTAGCCTGCGGGATGCATCCTCTCGCACGTGTTTTTACTCGACTAGCCTGCGGGATGCATCCTCTCGCACGTGTTTTTCCTCGACTAGCCTGCAGGATGCATCCTCTCGCACGTGTTTTTCCTCGACTAGCCATGCGCATCCCAAAAAACCTGCGCATGCGCATCCCAAAAAACCTGCGCATGCGCATCCCACAAAACCTGCGCATGCGCATCCCACAAAACCTCGCACGTGTTTTTACTCGACTAGCCTGCGGGATGCATCCTCTCGCACGTGTTTTTGCTCGACTAGCCTGCGGGATGCATCCTCTCGCACGTGTTTTTGCTCGACTAGCCATGCGCATCCCAAAAAACCTGCGCATGCGCATCCCACAAAACCTCGCACGTGTTTTTTCTCGACTAGCCTGCGGGATGCATCCTCCCGCACGTGTTTTTGCTCGACTAGCCTGCGGGATGCATCCTCTCGCACGTGTTTTTGCTCGACTAGCCATGCGCATCCCAAAAAACCTGCGCATGCGCATCCCACAAAACCTGCGCATGCGCATCCCACAAAACCTCGCACGTGTTTTTACTCGACTAGCCTGCGGGTTGCATCCTCTCGCACGTGTTTTTACCCGACTAGCCTGCGGGATGCATCCTCTCGCACGTGTTTTTACTCGACTAGCCTGCGGGATGCATCCTCTCGCACGTGTTTTTGCTGGACTAGCCTGCGGGATGCATCCTCTCGCACGTGTTTTTGCTCGACTAGCCATGCGCATCCCAAAAAACCTGCGCATGCGCATTCCACAAAACCTGCGCATGCGCATCCCACAAAACCTCGCACGTGTTTTTACTCGACTAGCCTGCGGGATGCATCCTCTCGCACGTGTTTTTACTCGACTAGCCTGCGGGATGCATCCTCTCGCACGTGTTTTTACTCGACTAGCCTGCGGGATGCATCCTCTCGCACGTGTTTTTACTCGACTAGCCTGCGGGATGCATCCTCTCGCACGTGTTTTTGCTCGACTAGCCATGCGCATCCCAAAAAACCTGCGCATGCGCATCCCACAAAACCTGCGCATGCGCATCCCACAAAACCTCGCACGTGTTTTTACTCGACTAGCCTGCGGGATGCATCCTCTCGCACGTGTTTTTACTCGACTAGCCTGCGGGATGCATCCTCTCGCACGTGTTTTTACTCGACTACCCTGCGGGATGCATGCTCTCGCACGTGTTTTTGCTCGACTAGCCATGCGCATCCCAAAAAACCTGCGCATGCGCATCCCACAAAACCTCGCACGTGTTTTTACTCGACTAGCCTGCGGGATGCATCCTCTCGCACGTGTTTTTACTCGACTAGCCTGCAGGATGCATCCTCACGCACGTGTTTTTACTCGACTAGCCTGCGGGATGCATCCTCTCGCACGTGTTTTTGCTCGACTAGCCATGCGCATCCCAAAAAACCTGCGCATGCGCATCCCAAAAAACCTGCGCATGCGCATCCCACAAAACCTGCGCATGCGCATCCCACAAAACCTCGCACGTGTTTTTACTCGACTAGCCTGCGGGATGCATCCTCTCGCACGTGTTTTTACTCGACTAACCTGCGGGATGCATCCTCTCGCACGTGTTTTTACTCGACTAGTCTGCGGGATGCATCCTCTCGCACGTGTTTTTGCTCGACTAGCCTGCGGGATGCATCCTCTCGCACGTGTTTTTGCTCGACTAGGCATGCGCATCCCACAAAACCTGCGCATGCGCATCCCACAAAACCTCGCACGTGTTTTTACTCGACTAGCCTGCGGGTTGCATCCTCTCGCACGTGTTTTTACTCGACTAGCCTGCGGGATGCATCCTCTCGCACGTGTTTTTACTCGACTAGCCTGCGGGATGCATCCTCTCGCACGTGTTTTTGCTGGACTAGCCTGCGGGATGCATCCTCTCGCACGTGTTTTTGCTCGACTAGCCATGCGCATCCCAAAAAACCTGCGCATGCGCATTCCACAAAACCTGCGCATGCGCATCCCACAAAACCTCGCACGTGTTTTTACTCGACTAGCCTGCGGGATGCATCCTCTCGCACGTGTTTTTACTCGACTAGCCTGCGGGATGCATCCTCTCGCACGTGTTTTTACTCGACTAGCCTGCGGGATGCATCCTCTCGCACGTGTTTTTACTCGACTAGCCTGCGGGATGCATCCTCTCGCACGTGTTTTTGCTCGACTAGCCATGCGCATCCCAAAAAACCTGCGCATGCGCATCCCACAAAACCTGCGCATGCGCATCCCACAAAACCTCGCACGTGTTTTTACTCGACTAGCCTGCGGGATGCATCCTCTCGCACGTGTTTTTACTCGACTAGCCTGCGGGATGCATCCTCTCGCACGTGTTTTTACTCGACTACCCTGCGGGATGCATGCTCTCGCACGTGTTTTTGCTCGACTAGCCATGCGCATCCCAAAAAACCTGCGCATGCGCATCCCACAAAACCTCGCACGTGTTTTTACTCGACTAGCCTGCGGGATGCATCCTCTCGCACGTGTTTTTACTCGACTAGCCTGCAGGATGCATCCTCTCGCACGTGTTTTTACTCGACTAGCCTGCGGGATGCATCCTCTCGCACGTGTTTTTGCTCGACTAGCCATGCGCATCCCAAAAAACCTGCGCATGCGCATCCCACAAAACCTGCGCATGCGCATCCCACAAAACCTCGCACGTGTTTTTACTCGACTAGCCTGCGGGATGCATCCTCTCGCACGTGTTTTTACTCGACTAACCTGCGGGATGCATCCTCTCGCACGTGTTTTTACTCGACTAGTCTGCGGGATGCATCCTCTCGCACGTGTTTTTGCTCGACTAGCCTGCGGGATGCATCCTCTCGCACGTGTTTTTGCTCGACTAGGCATGCGCATCCCAAAAAACCTGCGCATGCGCATCCCAAAAAACCTGCGCATGCGCATCCCACAAAACCTGCGCATGCGCATCCTACAAAACCTCGCACGTGTTTTTACTCGACTAGCCTGCGGGATGCATCCTCCCGCACGTGTTTTTACTCGACTAGCCTGCGGGATGCATCCTCTCGCACGTGTTTTTACTCGACTAGCCTGCGGGATGCATCCTCTCGCACGTGTTTTTACTCGACTAGCCTGCGGGATGCATCCTCTCGCACGTGTTTTTACTCGACTAGCCTGCGGGATGCATCCTCTCGCACGTGTTTTTACTCGACTACCCTGCGGGATGCATGCTCTCGCACGTGTTTTTGCTCGACTAGCCATGCGCATCCCAAAAAACCTGCGCATGCGCATCCCACAAAACCTCGCACGTGTTTTTACTCGACTAGCCTGCGGGATGCATCCTCTCGCACGTGTTTTTACTCGACTAGCCTGCGGGATGCATCCTCTCGCACGTGTTTTTGCTCGACTAGCCATGCGCATCCCAAAAAACCTGCGCATGCGCATCCCACAAAACCTGCGCATGCGCATCCCACAAAACCTCGCACGTGTTTTTACTCGACTAGCCTGCGGGATGCATCCTCTCGCACGTGTTTTTACTCGACTAGCCTGCGGGATGCATCCTCTCGCACGTGTTTTTACTCGACTACCCTGCGGGATGCATGCTCTCGCACGTGTTTTTGCTCGACTAGCCATGCGCATCCCAAAAAACCTGCGCATGCGCATCCCACAAAACCTCGCACGTGTTTTTACTCGACTAGCCTGCGGGATGCATCCTCTCGCACGTGTTTTTACTCGACTAGCCTGCAGGATGCATCCTCTCGCACGTGTTTTTACTCGACTAGCCTGCGGGATGCATCCTCTCGCACGTGTTTTTGCTCGACTAGCCATGCGCATCCCAAAAAACCTGCGCATGCGCATCCCAAAAAACCTGCGCATGCGCATCCCACAAAACCTGCGCATGCGCATCCCACAAAACCTCGCACGTGTTTTTACTCGACTAGCCTGCGGGATGCATCCTCTCGCACGTGTTTTTACTCGACTAACCTGCGGGATGCATCCTCTCGCACGTGTTTTTACTCGACTAGTCTGCGGGATGCATCCTCTCGCACGTGTTTTTGCTCGACTAGCCTGCGGGATGCATCCTCTCGCACGTGTTTTTGCTCGACTAGGCATGCGCATCCCAAAAAACCTGCGCATGCGCATCCCAAAAAACCTGCGCATGCGCATCCCACAAAACCTGCGCATGCGCATCCTACAAAACCTCGCACGTGTTTTTACTCGACTAGCCTGCGGGATGCATCCTCCCGCACGTGTTTTTACTCGACTAGCCTGCGGGATGCATCCTCTCGCACGTGTTTTTACTCGACTAGCCTGCGGGATGCATCCTCTCGCACGTGTTTTTACTCGACTAGCCTGCGGGATGCATCCTCTCGCACGTGTTTTTCCTCGACTAGCCATGCGCATCCCAAAAAACCTGCGCATGCGCATCCCAAAAAACCTGCGCATGCGCATCCCACAAAACCTGCGCATGCGCATCCCACAAAACCCCGCACGTGTTTTTACTCGACTAGCCTGCGGGATGCATCCTCCCGCACGTGTTTTTACTCGACTAGCCTGCGGGATGCATCCTATCGCACGTGTTTTTACTCGACTAGCCTGCGGGATGCATCCTCTCGTACGTGTTTTTACTCGACTACCCTGCGGGATGCATCCTCTCGCACGTGTTTTTGCTCGACTAGCCATGCGCATCCCAAAAAACCTTCGCATGCGCATCCCACAAAACCTGCGCATGCGCATCCCACAAAACCTCGCACGTGTTTTTACTCGACTAGCCTGCGGGATGCATCCTCTCGCACGTGTTTTTGCTCGACTAGCCTGCGGGATGCATCCTCTCGCACGTGTTTTTGCTCGACTAGCCATGCGCATCCCAAAAAACCTGCGCATGCGCATCCCACAAAACCTGCGCATGCGCATCCCACAAAACCTGCGCATGCGCATCCCACAAAACCTCGCACGTGTTTTTACTCGACTAGCCAGCGGGATGCATCCTCTCGCACGTGTTTTTGCTCGACTAGCCTGCGGGATGCATCCTCTCGCACGTGTTTTTGCTCGACTAGCCATGCGCATCCCAAAAAACCTGCGCATGCGCATCCCACAAAACCTGCGCATGCGCATCCCACAAAACCTCGCACGTGTTTTTACTCGACTAGCCTGCGGGTTGCATCCTCTCGCACGTGTTTTTACTCGACTAGCCTGCGGGATGCATCCTCTCGCACGTGTTTTTACTCGACTAGCCTGCGGGATGCATCCTCTCGCACGTGTTTTTACTCGACTAGCCTGCAGGATGCATCCTCTCGCACGTGTTTTTCCTCGACTAGCCTGCAGGATGCATCCTCTCGCACGTGTTTTTCCTCGACTAGCCATGCGCATCCCAAAAAACCTGCGCATGCGCATCCCAAAAGACCTGCGCATGCGCATCCCACAAAACCTCGCACGTGTTTTTACTCGACTAGCCTGCGGGATGCATCCTCTCGCACGTGTTTTTGCTCGACTAGCCTGCGGGATGCATCCTCTCGCACGTGTTTTTGCTCGACTAGCCATGCGCATCCCAAAAAACCTGCGCATGCGCATCCCACAAAACCTGCGCATGCGCATCCCACAAAACCTCGCACGTGTTTTTTCTCGACTAGCCTGCGGGATGCATCCTCCCGCACGTGTTTTTGCTCGACTAGCCTGCGGGATGCATCCTCTCGCACGTGTTTTTGCTCGACTAGCCATGCGCATCCCAAAAAACCTGCGCATGCGCATCCCACAAAACCTCGCACGTGTTTTTACTCGACTAGCCTGCGGGTTGCATCCTCTCGCACGTGTTTTTACTCGACTAGCCTGCGGGATGCATCCTCTCGCACGTGTTTTTACTCGACTAGCCTGCGGGATGCATCCTCTCGCACGTGTTTTTGCTGGACTAGCCTGCGGGATGCATCCTCTCGCACGTGTTTTTGCTCGACTAGCCATGCGCATCCCAAAAAACCTGCGCATGCGCATCCCACTAAACCTGCGCATGCGCATCCCACAAAACCTCGCACGTGTTTTTACTCGACTAGCCTGCGGGATGCATCCTCTCGCACGTGTTTTTACTCGACTAGCCTGCGGGATGCATCCTCTCGCACGTGTTTTTACTCGACTAGCCTGCGGGATGCATCCTCTCGCACGTGTTTTTACTCGACTAGCCTGCGGGATGCATCCTCTCGCACGTGTTTTTGCTCGACTAGCCATGCGCATCCCAAAAAACCTGCGCATGCGCATCCCACAAAACCTGCGCATGCGCATCCCACAAAACCTCGCACGTGTTTTTATCGACTAGCCTGCGGGATGCATCCTCTCGCACGTGTTTTTGCTCGACTAGCCTGCGGGATGCATCCTCTCGCACGTGTTTTTGCTCGACTAGCCTGCGGGATGCATCCTCTCGCACGTGTTTGTGCTCGACTAGCCTGCGGGATGCATCCTCTCGCACGTGTTTTTACTCGACTAGCCTGCGGGATGCGTCCTCTCGCACGTGTTTTTGCTCGACTAGTCTGCGGGATGCATCCTCTCGCACGTGTTTTTACTCGACTAGCCTGCAGGATGCATCCTCTCGCACGTGTTTTTACTCGACTAGCCTGCGGGATGCATCCTCTCGCACGTGTTTTTGCTCGACTAGCCATGCGCATCCCAAAAAACCTGCGCATGCGCATCCCAAAAAACCTGCGCATGCGCATCCCACAAAACCTGCGCATGCGCATCCCACAAAACCTCGCACGTGTTTTTACTCGACTAGCCTGCGTGATGCATCCTCTCGCACGTGTTTTTGCTCGACTAGCCTGCGGGATGCATCCTCTCGCACGTGTTTTTACTCGACTACCCTGCGGGATGCATCCCCTCGCACGTGTTTTTGCTCGACTAGCCATGCGCATCCCAAAAAACCTGCGCATGCGCATCCCACAAAACCTCGCACGTGTTTTTGCTCGACTAGCCTGCGGGATGCATCCTCTCGCACGTGTTTTTACTCGACTAGCCTGCGGGATGCATCCTCCCGCACGTGTTTTTACTCGACTACCCTGCGGGATGCATCCTCTCGCACGTGTTTTTACTCGACTAGCCTGCGGGATGCATCCTCTCGCACGTGTTATTACTCGACTAGCCTGCGGGATGCATCCTCTCGCACGTGTTTTTACTCGACTAGCCTGCAGGATGCATCCTCTCGCACGTGTTTTTACTCGACTAGCCTGCGGGATGCATCCTCTCGCACGTGTTTTTGCTCGACTAGCCATGCGCATCCCAAAAAACCTGCGCATGCGCATCCCACAAAACCTGCGCATGCGCATCCCACAAAACCTCGCACGTGTTTTTACTCGACTAGCCTGCGGGATGCATCCTCTCGCACGTGTTTTTGTTCGACTAGGCATGCGCATCCCAAAAAACCTGCGCATGCGCATCCCACAAAACCTGCGCATGCGCATCCCACAAACCCTCGCACGTGTTTTTACTCGACTAGCCTGCGGGATGCATCCTCTCGCACGTGTTTTTGCTGGACTAGCCTGCGGGATGCATCCTCTCGCACGTGTTTTTGCTCGACTAGCCATGCGCATCCCAAAAAACCTGCGCATGCGCATCCCAAAAGACCTGCGCATGCGCATCCCACAAAACCTCGCACGTGTTTTTACTCGACTAGCCTGCGGGATGCATCCTCTCGCACGTGTTTTTGCTCGACTAGCCTGCGGGATGCATCCTCTCGCACGTGTTTTTGCTCGACTAGCCATGCGCATCCCAAAAAACCTGCGCATGCGCATCCCACAAAACCTGCGCATGCGCATCCCACAAAACCTCGCACGTGTTTTTTCTCGACTAGCCTGCGGGATGCATCCTCCCGCACGTGTTTTTGCTCGACTAGCCTGCGGGATGCATCCTCTCGCACGTGTTTTTGCTCGACTAGCCATGCGCATCCCAAAAAACCTGCGCATGCGCATCCCACAAAACCTCGCACGTGTTTTTACTCGACTAGCCTGCGGGTTGCATCCTCTCGCACGTGTTTTTACTCGACTAGCCTGCGGGATGCATCCTCTCGCACGTGTTTTTACTCGACTAGCCTGCGGGATGCATCCTCTCGCACGTGTTTTTGCTGGACTAGCCTGCGGGATGCATCCTCTCGCACGTGTTTTTGCTCGACTAGCCATGCGCATCCCAAAAAACCTGCGCATGCGCATCCCACTAAACCTGCGCATGCGCATCCCACAAAACCTCGCACGTGTTTTTACTCGACTAGCCTGCGGGATGCATCCTCTCGCACGTGTTTTTATCGACTAGCCTGCGGGATGCATCCTCTCGCACGTGTTTTTGCTCGACTAGCCTGCGGGATGCATCCTCTCGCACGTGTTTTTGCTCGACTAGCCTGCGGGATGCATCCTCTCGCACGTGTTTTTACTCGACTAGCCTGCAGGATGCATCCTCTCGCACGTGTTTTTACTCGACTAGCCTGCGGGATGCATCCTCTCGCACGTGTTTTTGCTCGACTAGCCATGCGCATCCCAAAAAACCTGCGCATGCGCATCCCACAAAACCTCGCACGTGTTTTTACTCGACTAGCCTGCGGGATGCATCCTCTCGCACGTGTTTTTGTTCGACTAGGCATGCGCATCCCAAAAAACCTGCGCATGCGCATCCCACAAAACCTGCGCATGCGCATCCCACAAACCCTCGCACGTGTTTTTACTCGACTAGCCTGCGGGATGCATCCTCTCGCACGTGTTTTTGCTGGACTAGCCTGCGGGATGCATCCTCTCGCACGTGTTTTTGCTCGACTAGCCATGCGCATCCCAAAAAACCTGCGCATGCGCATCCCAAAAGACCTGCGCATGCGCATCCCACAAAACCTCGCACGTGTTTTTACTCGACTAGCCTGCGGGATGCATCCTCTCGCACGTGTTTTTGCTCGACTAGCCTGCGGGATGCATCCTCTCGCACGTGTTTTTGCTCGACTAGCCATGCGCATCCCAAAAAACCTGCGCATGCGCATCCCACAAAACCTGCGCATGCGCATCCCACAAAACCTCGCACGTGTTTTTTCTCGACTAGCCTGCGGGATGCATCCTCCCGCACGTGTTTTTGCTCGACTAGCCTGCGGGATGCATCCTCTCGCACGTGTTTTTGCTCGACTAGCCATGCGCATCCCAAAAAACCTGCGCATGCGCATCCCACAAAACCTCGCACGTGTTTTTACTCGACTAGCCTGCGGGTTGCATCCTCTCGCACGTGTTTTTACTCGACTAGCCTGCGGGATGCATCCTCTCGCACGTGTTTTTACTCGACTAGCCTGCGGGATGCATCCTCTCGCACGTGTTTTTGCTGGACTAGCCTGCGGGATGCATCCTCTCGCACGTGTTTTTGCTCGACTAGCCATGCGCATCCCAAAAAACCTGCGCATGCGCATCCCACTAAACCTGCGCATGCGCATCCCACAAAACCTCGCACGTGTTTTTACTCGACTAGCCTGCGGGATGCATCCTCTCGCACGTGTTTTTACTCGACTAGCCTGCGGGATGCATCCTCTCGCACGTGTTTTTACTCGACTAGCCTGCGGGATGCATCCTCTCGCACGTGTTTTTACTCGACTAGCCTGCGGGATGCATCCTCTCGCACGTGTTTTTGCTCGACTAGCCATGCGCATCCCAAAAAACCTGCGCATGCGCATCCCACAAAACCTGCGCATGCGCATCCCACAAAACCTCGCACGTGTTTTTATCGACTAGCCTGCGGGATGCATCCTCTCGCACGTGTTTTTGCTCGACTAGCCTGCGGGATGCATCCTCTCGCACGTGTTTTTGCTCGACTAGCCTGCGGGATGCATCCTCTCGCACGTGTTTGTGCTCGACTAGCCTGCGGGATGCATCCTCTCGCACGTGTTTTTCCTCGACTAGCCTGCGGGATGCATCCTCTCGCACGTGTTTTTACTCGACTACCCTGCGGGATGCATCCTCTCGCACGTGTTTGTGCTCGACTAGCCTGCAGGATGCATCCTCTCGCACGTGTTTTTACTCGACTAGCCTGCGGGATGCATCCTCTCGCACGTGTTTTTGCTCGACTAGCCATGCGCATCCCAAAAAACCTGCGCATGCGCATCCCAAAAAACCTGCGCATGCGCATCCCACAAAACCTGCGCATGCGCATCCCACAAAACCTCGCACGTGTTTTTACTCGACTAGCCTGCGTGATGCATCCTCTCGCACGTGTTTTTCCTCGACTAGCCTGCGGGATGCATCCTCTCGCACGTGTTTTTACTCGACTACCCTGCGGGATGCATCCCCTCGCACGTGTTTTTGCTCGACTAGCCTGCGGGATGCATCCTCCCGCACGTGTTTTTACTCGACTACCCTGCGGGATGCATCCTCTCGCACGTGTTTTTACTCGACTAGCCTGCGGGATGCATCCTCTCGCACGTGTTATTACTCGACTAGCCTGCGGGATGCATCCTCTCGCACGTGTTTTTACTCGACTAGCCTGCAGGATGCATCCTCTCGCACGTGTTTTTACTCGACTAGCCTGCGGGATGCATCCTCTCGCACGTGTTTTTGCTCGACTAGCCATGCGCATCCCAAAAAACCTGCGCATGCGCATCCCACAAAACCTGCGCATGCGCATCCCACAAAACCTCGCACGTGTTTTTACTCGACTAGCCTGCGGGATGCATCCTCTCGCACGTGTTTTTGTTCGACTAGGCATGCGCATCCCAAAAAACCTGCGCATGCGCATCCCACAAAACCTGCGCATGCGCATCCCACAAACCCTCGCACGTGTTTTTACTCGACTAGCCTGCGGGATGCATCCTCTCGCACGTGTTTTTGCTGGACTAGCCTGCGGGATGCATCCTCTCGCACGTGTTTTTGCTCGACTAGCCATGCGCATCCCAAAAAACCTGCGCATGCGCATCCCAAAAGACCTGCGCATGCGCATCCCACAAAACCTCGCACGTGTTTTTACTCGACTAGCCTGCGGGATGCATCCTCTCGCACGTGTTTTTGCTCGACTAGCCTGCGGGATGCATCCTCTCGCACGTGTTTTTGCTCGACTAGCCATGCGCATCCCAAAAAACCTGCGCATGCGCATCCCACAAAACCTGCGCATGCGCATCCCACAAAACCTCGCACGTGTTTTTTCTCGACTAGCCTGCGGGATGCATCCTCCCGCACGTGTTTTTGCTCGACTAGCCTGCGGGATGCATCCTCTCGCACGTGTTTTTGCTCGACTAGCCATGCGCATCCCAAAAAACCTGCGCATGCGCATCCCACAAAACCTCGCACGTGTTTTTACTCGACTAGCCTGCGGGTTGCATCCTCTCGCACGTGTTTTTACTCGACTAGCCTGCGGGATGCATCCTCTCGCACGTGTTTTTACTCGACTAGCCTGCGGGATGCATCCTCTCGCACGTGTTTTTGCTGGACTAGCCTGCGGGATGCATCCTCTCGCACGTGTTTTTGCTCGACTAGCCATGCGCATCCCAAAAAACCTGCGCATGCGCATCCCACTAAACCTGCGCATGCGCATCCCACAAAACCTCGCACGTGTTTTTACTCGACTAGCCTGCGGGATGCATCCTCTCGCACGTGTTTTTATCGACTAGCCTGCGGGATGCATCCTCTCGCACGTGTTTTTGCTCGACTAGCCTGCGGGATGCATCCTCTCGCACGTGTTTTTGCTCGACTAGCCTGCGGGATGCATCCTCTCGCACGTGTTTGTGCTCGACTAGCCTGCGGGATGCATCCTCTCGCACGTGTTTTTACTCGACTAGCCTGCGGGATGCGTCCTCTCGCACGTGTTTTTGCTCGACTAGTCTGCGGGATGCATCCTCTCGCACGTGTTTTTACTCGACTAGCCTGCAGGATGCATCCTCTCGCACGTGTTTTTACTCGACTAGCCTGCGGGATGCATCCTCTCGCACGTGTTTTTGCTCGACTAGCCATGCGCATCCCAAAAAACCTGCGCATGCGCATCCCACAAAACCTGCGCATGCGCATCCCACAAAACCTCGCACGTGTTTTTACTCGACTAGCCTGCGGGATGCATCCTCTCGCACGTGTTTTTGTTCGACTAGGCATGCGCATCCCAAAAAACCTGCGCATGCGCATCCCACAAAACCTGCGCATGCGCATCCCACAAACCCTCGCACGTGTTTTTACTCGACTAGCCTGCGGGATGCATCCTCTCGCACGTGTTTTTGCTGGACTAGCCTGCGGGATGCATCCTCTCGCACGTGTTTTTGCTCGACTAGCCATGCGCATCCCAAAAAACCTGCGCATGCGCATCCCAAAAGACCTGCGCATGCGCATCCCACAAAACCTCGCACGTGTTTTTACTCGACTAGCCTGCGGGATGCATCCTCTCGCACGTGTTTTTGCTCGACTAGCCTGCGGGATGCATCCTCTCGCACGTGTTTTTGCTCGACTAGCCATGCGCATCCCAAAAAACCTGCGCATGCGCATCCCACAAAACCTGCGCATGCGCATCCCACAAAACCTCGCACGTGTTTTTTCTCGACTAGCCTGCGGGATGCATCCTCCCGCACGTGTTTTTGCTCGACTAGCCTGCGGGATGCATCCTCTCGCACGTGTTTTTGCTCGACTAGCCATGCGCATCCCAAAAAACCTGCGCATGCGCATCCCACAAAACCTCGCACGTGTTTTTACTCGACTAGCCTGCGGGTTGCATCCTCTCGCACGTGTTTTTACTCGACTAGCCTGCGGGATGCATCCTCTCGCACGTGTTTTTACTCGACTAGCCTGCGGGATGCATCCTCTCGCACGTGTTTTTGCTGGACTAGCCTGCGGGATGCATCCTCTCGCACGTGTTTTTGCTCGACTAGCCATGCGCATCCCAAAAAACCTGCGCATGCGCATCCCACTAAACCTGCGCATGCGCATCCCACAAAACCTCGCACGTGTTTTTACTCGACTAGCCTGCGGGATGCATCCTCTCGCACGTGTTTTTACTCGACTAGCCTGCGGGATGCATCCTCTCGCACGTGTTTTTACTCGACTAGCCTGCGGGATGCATCCTCTCGCACGTGTTTTTACTCGACTAGCCTGCGGGATGCATCCTCTCGCACGTGTTTTTGCTCGACTAGCCATGCGCATCCCAAAAAACCTGCGCATGCGCATCCCACAAAACCTGCGCATGCGCATCCCACAAAACCTGCGCATGCGCATCCCACAAAACCTCGCACGTGTTTTTACTCGACTAGCCTGCGGGATGCATCCTCTCGCACGTGTTTTTGTTCGACTAGGCATGCGCATCCCAAAAAACCTGCGCATGCGCATCCCACAAAACCTGCGCATGCGCATCCCACAAACCCTCGCACGTGTTTTTACTCGACTAGCCTGCGGGATGCATCCTCTCGCACGTGTTTTTACTCGACTAGCCTGCGGGATGCATCCTCTCGCACGTGTTTTTACTCGACTAGCCTGCGGGATGCATCCTCTCGCACGTGTTTTTGCTCGACTAGCCTGCGGGATGCATCCTCTCGCACGTGTTTGTGCTCGACTAGCCTGCGGGATGCATCCTCTCGCACGTGTTTTTACTCGACTAGCCTGCGGGATGCATCCTCTCGCACGTGTTTTTGCTCGACTAGCCTGCGGGATGCATCCTCTCGCACGTGTTTTTGCTCGACTAGCCTGCGGGATGCATCCTCTCGCACGTGTTTTTACTCGACTAGCCTTCAGGATGCATCCTCTCGCACGTGTTTTTACTCGACTAGCCTGCGGGATGCATCCTCTCGCACGTGTTTTTACTCGACTAGCCTGCGGGATGCATCCTCTCGCACGTGTTTTTGCTCGACTAGCCATGCGCATCCCAAAAAACCTGCGCATGCGCATCCCACAAAACCTCGCACGTGTTTTTACTCGACTAGCCTGCGGGATGCATCCTCTCGCACGTGTTTTTACTCGACTAGCCTGCGGGATGCATCCTCTCGCACGTGTTTTTGCTCGACTAGCCTGCGGGATGCATCCTCTCGCACGTGTTTTTGCTCGACTAGCCTGCGGGATGCATCCTCTCGCACGTGTTTGTGCTCGACTAGCCTGCGGGATGCATCCTCTCGCACGTGTTTTTACTCGACTAGCCTGCGGGATGCATCCTCTCGCACGTGTTTTTGCTCGACTAGCCTGCGGGATGCATCCTCTCGCACGTGTTTTTGCTCGACTAGCCTGCGGGATGCATCCTCTCGCACGTGTTTTTACTCGACTAGCCTTCAGGATGCATCCTCTCGCACGTGTTTTTACTCGACTAGCCTGCAGGATGCATCCTCTCGCACGTGTTTTTACTCGACTAGCCTGCGGGATGCATCCTCTCGCACGTGTTTTTACTCGACTAGCCTGCGGGATGCATCCTCTCGCACGTGTTTTTGCTCGACTAGCCATGCGCATCCCAAAAAACCTGCGCATGCGCATCCCACAAAACCTCGCACGTGTTTTTACTCGACTAGCCTGCGGGATGCATCCTCTCGCACGTGTTTTTACTCGACTAGCCTGCGGGATGCATCCTCTCGCACGTGTTTTTACTCGACTAGCCTGCGGGATGCATCCTCTCGCACGTGTTTTTACTCTACTAGCCTGCGGGATGCATCCTCTCGCACGTGTTTTTACTCGACTAGCCTGCGGGATGCATCCTCTCGCACGTGTTTTTGCTCGACTAGCCATGCGCATCCCAAAAAACCTGCGCATGCGCATCCCACAAAACCTGCGCATGCGCATCCCACAAAACCTCGCACGTGTTTTTACTCGACTAGCCTGCGGGATGCATCCTCTCACACGTGTTTTTGCTCGACTAGCCTGCGGGATGCATCCTCTCGCACGTGTTTTTACTCGACTAGCCTGCAGGATGCATCCTCTCGCACGTGTTTTTACTCGACTAGCCTGCGGGATGCATCCTCTCGCACGTGTTTTTACTCGACTACCCTGCGGGATGCATCCTCTCGCACGTGTTTTTGCTCGACTAGCCATGCGCATCCCAAAAAACCTGCGCATGCGCATCCCACAAAACCTCGCACGTGTTTTTACTCGACTAGCCTGCGGGATGCATCCTCTCGCACGTGTTTTTACTCGACTAGCCTGCGGGATGCATCCTCTCGCACGTGTTTTTACTCGACTACCCTGCGGGATGCATCCTCTCGCACGTGTTTTTGCTCGACTAGCCATGCGCATCCCACAAAACCTGCGCATGCGCATCCCACAAAACCTGCGCATGCGCATCCCACAAAACCTCGCACGTGTTTTTACTCGACTAGCCTGCGGGATGCATCCTCTCGCACGTGTTTTTACTCGACTAGCCTGCAGGATGCATCCTCTCGCACGTGTTTTTACTCGACTAGCCTGCGGGATGCATCCTCTCGCACGTGTTTTTACTCGACTAGCCTGCGTGATGCATCCTCTCGCACGTGTTTTTGCTGGACTAGCCTGCGGGATGCATCCTCTCGCAAGTGTTTTTGCTCGACTAGGCATGCGCATCCCAAAAAACCTGCGCATGCGCATCCCAAAAAACCTGCGCATGCGCATCCCACAAAACCTGCGCATGCGCATCCCACAAAACCTCGCACGTGTTTTTACTCGACTAGCCTGCGGGATGCATCCTCTCGCACGTGTTTTTACTCGACTAGCCTGCGGGATGCATCCTCTCGCACGTGTTTTTACTCGACTAGCCTGCGGGATGCATCCTCTCGCACGTGTTTTTACTCGACTAGCCTGCGTGATGCATCCTCTCGCACGTGTTTTTGCTGGACTAGCCTGCGGGATGCATCCTCTCGCACGTGTTTTTGCTCGACTAGGCATGCGCATCCCAAAAAACCTGCGCATGCGCATCCCAAAAAACCTGCGCATGCGCATCCCACAAAACCTGCGCATGCGCATCCCACAAAACCTCGCACGTGTTTTTACTCGTCTAGCCTGCGGGATGCATCCTCTCGCACGTGTTTTTACTCGACTAGCCTGCTGGATGCATCCTCTCGCACGTGTTTTTGCTCGACTAGCCATGCGCATCCCAAAAAACCTGCGCATGCGCATCCCACAAAACCTGCGCATGCGCATCCCACAAAACCTCGCACGTGTTTTTACTCGACTAGCCTGCGGGATGCATCCTCTCGCACGTGTTTTTATTCGACTAGCCTGCGGGATGCATCCTCTCGCACGTGTTTTTACTCGACTAGCCTGCGGGATGCATCCTCTCGCACGTGTTTTTGCTCGACTAGCCATGCGCATCCCAAAAAACCTGCGCATGCGCATCCCACAAAACCTGCGCATGCGCATCCCACAAAACCTCGCACGTGTTTTTACTCGACTAGCCTGCGGGATGCATCCTCTCGCACGTGTTTTTACTCGACTAGCCTGCGGGATGCATCCTCTCGCACGTGTTTTTACTCGACTACCCTGCGGGATGCATCCTCTCGCACGTGTTTTTGCTCGACTAGCCATGCGCATCCCAAAAAACCTGCGCATGCGCATCCCACAAAACCTGCGCATGCGCATCCCACAAAACCTCGCACGTGTTTTTACTCGACTAGCCTGCGGGATGCATCCTCTCGCACGTGTTTTTACTCGACTAGCCTGCAGGATGCATCCTCTCGCACGTGTTTTTACTCGACTAGCCTGCGGGATGCATCCTCTCGCACGTGTTTTTACTCGACTAGCCTGCGTGATGCATCCTCTCGCACGTGTTTTTGCTGGACTAGCCTGCGGGATGCATCCTCTCGCACGTGTTTTTGCTCGACTAGGCATGCGCATCCCAAAAAACCTGCGCATGCGCATCCCAAAAAACCTGCGCATGCGCATCCCACAAAACCTGCGCATGCGCATCCCACAAAACCTCGCACGTGTTTTTACTCGACTAGCCTGCGGGATGCATCCTCTCGCACGTGTTTTTACTCGACTAGCCTGCAGGATGCATCCTCTCGCACGTGTTTTTACTCGACTAGCCTGCGGGATGCATCCTCTCGCACGTGTTTTTACTCGACTAGCCTGCGTGATGCATCCTCTCGCACGTGTTTTTGCTGGACTAGCCTGCGGGATGCATCCTCTCGCAAGTGTTTTTGCTCGACTAGGCATGCGCATCCCAAAAAACCTGCGCATGCGCATCCCAAAAAACCTGCGCATGCGCATCCCACAAAACCTGCGCATGCGCATCCCACAAAACCTCGCACGTGTTTTTACTCGTCTAGCCTGCGGGATGCATCCTCTCGCACGTGTTTTTACTCGACTAGCCTGCTGGATGCATCCTCTCGCACGTGTTTTTGCTCGACTAGCCATGCGCATCCCAAAAAACCTGCGCATGCGCATCCCACAAAACCTGCGCATGCGCATCCCACAAAACCTCGCACGTGTTTTTACTCGACTAGCCTGCGGGATGCATCCTCTCGCACGTGTTTTTATTCGACTAGCCTGCGGGATGCATCCTCTCGCACGTGTTTTTACTCGACTAGCCTGCAGGATGCATCCTCTCGCACGTGTTTTTACTCGACTAGCCTGCGGGATGCATCCTCTCGCACGTGTTTTTACTCGACTAGCCTGCGTGATGCATCCTCTCGCACGTGTTTTTGCTGGACTAGCCTGCGGGATGCATCCTCTCGCACGTGTTTTTGCTCGACTAGGCATGCGCATCCCAAAAAACCTGCGCATGCGCATCCCACAAAACCTGCGCATGCGCATCCCACAAAACCTCGCACGTGTTTTTACTCGTCTAGCCTGCGGGATGCATCCTCTCGCACGTGTTTTTACTCGACTAGCCTGCTGGATGCATCCTCTCGCACGTGTTTTTGCTCGACTAGCCATGCGCATCCCAAAAAACCTGCGCATGCGCATCCCACAAAACCTGCGCATGCGCATCCCACAAAACCTCGCACGTGTTTTTACTCGACTAGCCTGCGGGATGCATCCTCTCGCACGTGTTTTTGCTCGACTAGCCTGCGGGATGCATCCTCTCGCACGTGTTTGTGCTCGACTAGCCTGCGGGATGCATCCTCTCGCACGTGTTTTTACTCGACTAGCCTGCGGGATGCATCCTCTCGCACGTGTTTTTGCTCGACTAGCCTGCGGGATGCATCCACTCGCACGTGTTTTTGCTCGAGTAGCCTGCGGGATGCATCCTCTCGCACGTGTTTTTACTCGACTAGCCTGCAGGATGCATCCTCTCGCACGTGTTTTTACTCGACTAGCCTGCGGGATGCATCCTCTCGCACGTGTTTTTACTCGACTACCCTGCGGGATGCATCCTCTCGCACGTGTTTTTGCTCGACTAGCCATGCGCATCCCAAAAAACCTGCGCATGCGCATCCCACAAAACCTCGCACGTGTTTTTACTCGACTAGCCTGCGGGATGCATCCTCTCGCACGTGTTTTTACTCGACTAGCCTGCGGGATGCATCCTCTCGCACGTGTTTTTACTCGACTAGCCTGCGGGATGCATCCTCTCGCACGTGTTTTTACTCGACTAGCCTGCGGGATGCATCCTCTCGCACGTGTTTTTACTCGACTAGCCTGCGGGATGCATCCTCTCGCACGTGTTTTTGCTCGACTAGCCTGCGGGATGCATCCTCTCGCACGTGTTTTTGCTCGACTAGCCTGCGAGATGCATCCTCTCGCACGTGTTTGTGGTCGACTAGCCTGCGGGATGCATCCTCTCGCACGTGTTTTTGCTCGACTAGCCTGCGGGATGTATCCTCTCGCACGTGTTTTTGCTCGACTAGCCTGCGGGATGCATCCTCTCGCACGTGTTTTTACTCGACTAGCCTGCAGGATGCATCCTCTCGCACGTGTTTTTACTCGACTAGCTTGCGGGATGCATCCTCTCCCACGTGTTTTTACTCGACTACCCTGCGGGATGCATCCTCTCGCACGTGTTTTTGCTCGACTAGCCATGCGCATCCCAAAAAACCTGCGCATGCGCATCCCACAAAACCTCGCACGTGTTTTTACTCGACTAGCCTGCGGGATGCATCCTCTCGCACGTGTTTTTACTCGACTACCCTGCGGGATGCATCCTCTCGCACGTGTTTTTGCTCGACTTGCCATGCGCATCCCAAAAAACCTGCGCATGCGCATCCCACAAAACCTGCGCATGCGCATCCCACAAAACCTCGCACGTGTTTTTACTCGACTAGCCTGCGGGATGCATCCTCTCGCACGTGTTTTTACTCGACTAGCCTGCAGGATGCATCCTCTCGCACGTGTTTTTAATCGACTAGCCTGCGGGATGCATCCTCTCGCACGTGTTTTTGCTCGACTAGCCTGCGGGATGCATCCTCTCGCACGTGTTTTTGCTCGACTAGCCTGCGGGATGCATCCTCTCGCACGTGTTTGTGCTCGACTAGCCTGCGGGATGCATCCTCTCGCACGTGTTTTTACTCGACTAGCCTGCGGGATGCATCCTCTCGCACGTGTTTTTGCTCGACTAGCCTGCGGGATGCATCCTATCGCACGTGTTTTTGCTCGACTAGCCTGCGGGATGCATCCTCTCGCACGTGTTTTTACTCGACTAGCCTGCAGGATGCATCCTCTCGCACGTGTTTTTACTCGACTAGCCTGCGGGATGCATCCTCTCGCACGTGTTTTTACTCGACTACCCTGCGGGATGCATCCTCTCGCACGTGTTTTTGCTCGACTAGCCATGCGCATCCCAAAAAACCTGCGCATGCGCATCCCACAAAACCTGCGCATGCGCATCCCACAAAACCTCGCACGTGTTTTTACTCGACTAGCCTGCGGGATGCATCCTCTCGCACGTGTTTTTACTCGACTAGCCTGCGGGATGCATCCTCTCGCACGTGTTTTTACTCGACTAGACTGCGGGATGCATCCTCTCGCACGTGTTTGTGCTCGACTAGCCTGCGGGATGCATCCTCTCGCACGTGTTTTTACTCGACTAGCCTGCGGGATGCATCCTCTCGCACGTGTTTCTGCTCGACTAGCCTGCGGGATGCATCCTCTCGCACGTGTTTTTACTCGACTACCCTGCGGGATGCATCCTCTCGCGCGTGTTTTTGCTCGACTAGCCATGCGCATCCCAAAAAACCTGCGCATGCGCATCCCACAAAACCTGCGCATGCGCATCCCACAAAACCTCGCACGTGTTTTTACTCGACTAGCCTGCGGGATGCATCCTCTCGCACGTGTTTTTACTCGACTAGCCTGCAGGATGCATCCTCTCGCACGTGTTTTTACTCGACTAGCCTGCGGGATGCATCCTCTCGCACGTGTTTTTACTCGACTAGCCTGCAGGATGCATCCTCTCGCACGTGTTTTTAATCGACTAGCCTGCGGGATGCATCCTCTCGCACGTGTTTTTACTCGACTAGCCTGCGGGATGCATCCTCTCGCACGTGTTTTTGCTGGACTAGCCTGCGGGATGCATCCTCTCGCACGTGTTTTTGCTCGACTAGGCATGCGCATCTCAAAAAACCTGCGCATGCGCATCCCACAAAACCTGCGCATGCGCATACCACAAAACCTCGCACGTGTTTTTACTCGACTAGCCTGCGGGATGCATCCTCTCGCACGTGTTTTTGCTCGACTAGCCTGCGGGATGCATCCTCTCGCACGTGTTTGTGCTCGACTAGCCTGCGGGATGCATCCTCTCGCACGTGTTTGTGCTCGACTAGCCTGCGGGATGCATCCTCTCGCACGTGTTTTTACTCGACTAGCCTGCGGGATGCATCCTCTCGCACGTGTTTTTACTCGACTATCCTGCAGGATGCATCCTCTCGCACGTGTTTTTAATCGACTAGCCTGCGGGATGCATCCTCTCGCACGTGTTTTTACTCGACTAGCCTGCGGGATGCATCCTCTCGCACGTGTTTTTGCTGGACTAGCCTGCGGGATGCATCCTCTCGCACGTGTTTTTGCTCGACTAGGCATGCGCATCCCAAAAAACCTGCGCATGCGCATCCCACAAAACCTGCGCATGCGCATCCCACAAAACCTCGCACGTGTTTTTACTCGACTAGCCTGCGGGATGCATCCTCTCGCACGTGTTTTTGCTCGACTAGCCTGCGGGATGCATCCTCTCGCACGTGTTTTTGCTCGACTAGCCTGCGGGATGCATCCTCTCGCACGTGTTTTTGCTCGACTAGGCATGCGCATCCCAAAAAACCTGCGCATGCGCATCCCAAAAAACCTGCGCATGCGCATCCCACAAAACCTGCGCATGCGCATCCCACAAAACCTCGCACGTGTTTTTACTCGACTAGCCTGCGGGATGCATCCTCTCGCACGTGTTTTTACTCGACTAGCCTGCAGGATGCATCCTCTCGCACGTGTTTTTACTCGACTAGCCTGCGGGATGCATCCTCTCGCACGTGTTTTTACTCGACTAGCCTGCGTGATGCATCCTCTCGCACGTGTTTTTGCTGGACTAGCCTGCGGGATGCATCCTCTCGCAAGTGTTTTTGCTCGACTAGGCATGCGCATCCCAAAAAACCTGCGCATGCGCATCCCAAAAAACCTGCGCATGCGCATCCCACAAAACCTGCGCATGCGCATCCCACAAAACCTCGCACGTGTTTTTACTCGACTAGCCTGCGGGATGCATCCTCTCGCACGTGTTTTTACTCGACTAGCCTGCGGGATGCATCCTCTCGCACGTGTTTTTACTCGACTAGCCTGCGGGATGCATCCTCTCGCACGTGTTTTTACTCGACTAGCCTGCGTGATGCATCCTCTCGCACGTGTTTTTGCTGGACTAGCCTGCGGGATGCATCCTCTCGCACGTGTTTTTGCTCGACTAGGCATGCGCATCCCAAAAAACCTGCGCATGCGCATCCCAAAAAACCTGCGCATGCGCATCCCACAAAACCTGCGCATGCGCATCCCACAAAACCTCGCACGTGTTTTTACTCGTCTAGCCTGCGGGATGCATCCTCTCGCACGTGTTTTTACTCGACTAGCCTGCTGGATGCATCCTCTCGCACGTGTTTTTGCTCGACTAGCCATGCGCATCCCAAAAAACCTGCGCATGCGCATCCCACAAAACCTGCGCATGCGCATCCCACAAAACCTCGCACGTGTTTTTACTCGACTAGCCTGCGGGATGCATCCTCTCGCACGTGTTTTTATTCGACTAGCCTGCGGGATGCATCCTCTCGCACGTGTTTTTACTCGACTAGCCTGCAGGATGCATCCTCTCGCACGTGTTTTTACTCGACTAGCCTGCGGGATGCATCCTCTCGCACGTGTTTTTACTCGACTAGCCTGCGTGATGCATCCTCTCGCACGTGTTTTTGCTGGACTAGCCTGCGGGATGCATCCTCTCGCACGTGTTTTTGCTCGACTAGGCATGCGCATCCCAAAAAACCTGCGCATGCGCATCCCACAAAACCTGCGCATGCGCATCCCACAAAACCTCGCACGTGTTTTTACTCGTCTAGCCTGCGGGATGCATCCTCTCGCACGTGTTTTTACTCGACTAGCCTGCTGGATGCATCCTCTCGCACGTGTTTTTGCTCGACTAGCCATGCGCATCCCAAAAAACCTGCGCATGCGCATCCCACAAAACCTGCGCATGCGCATCCCACAAAACCTCGCACGTGTTTTTACTCGACTAGCCTGCGGGATGCATCCTCTCGCACGTGTTTTTGCTCGACTAGCCTGCGGGATGCATCCTCTCGCACGTGTTTGTGCTCGACTAGCCTGCGGGATGCATCCTCTCGCACGTGTTTTTACTCGACTAGCCTGCGGGATGCATCCTCTCGCACGTGTTTTTGCTCGACTAGCCTGCGGGATGCATCCACTCGCACGTGTTTTTGCTCGAGTAGCCTGCGGGATGCATCCTCTCGCACGTGTTTTTACTCGACTAGCCTGCAGGATGCATCCTCTCGCACGTGTTTTTACTCGACTAGCCTGCGGGATGCATCCTCTCGCACGTGTTTTTACTCGACTACCCTGCGGGATGCATCCTCTCGCACGTGTTTTTGCTCGACTAGCCATGCGCATCCCAAAAAACCTGCGCATGCGCATCCCACAAAACCTCGCACGTGTTTTTACTCGACTAGCCTGCGGGATGCATCCTCTCGCACGTGTTTTTACTCGACTAGCCTGCGGGATGCATCCTCTCGCACGTGTTTTTACTCGACTAGCCTGCGGGATGCATCCTCTCGCACGTGTTTTTACTCGACTAGCCTGCGGGATGCATCCTCTCGCACGTGTTTTTACTCGACTAGCCTGCGGGATGCATCCTCTCGCACGTGTTTTTGCTCGACTAGCCTGCGGGATGCATCCTCTCGCACGTGTTTTTGCTCGACTAGCCTGCGAGATGCATCCTCTCGCACGTGTTTGTGGTCGACTAGCCTGCGGGATGCATCCTCTCGCACGTGTTTTTGCTCGACTAGCCTGCGGGATGTATCCTCTCGCACGTGTTTTTGCTCGACTAGCCTGCGGGATGCATCCTCTCGCACGTGTTTTTACTCGACTAGCCTGCAGGATGCATCCTCTCGCACGTGTTTTTACTCGACTAGCTTGCGGGATGCATCCTCTCCCACGTGTTTTTACTCGACTACCCTGCGGGATGCATCCTCTCGCACGTGTTTTTGCTCGACTAGCCATGCGCATCCCAAAAAACCTGCGCATGCGCATCCCACAAAACCTCGCACGTGTTTTTACTCGACTAGCCTGCGGGATGCATCCTCTCGCACGTGTTTTTACTCGACTACCCTGCGGGATGCATCCTCTCGCACGTGTTTTTGCTCGACTTGCCATGCGCATCCCAAAAAACCTGCGCATGCGCATCCCACAAAACCTGCGCATGCGCATCCCACAAAACCTCGCACGTGTTTTTACTCGACTAGCCTGCGGGATGCATCCTCTCGCACGTGTTTTTACTCGACTAGCCTGCAGGATGCATCCTCTCGCACGTGTTTTTAATCGACTAGCCTGCGGGATGCATCCTCTCGCACGTGTTTTTGCTCGACTAGCCTGCGGGATGCATCCTCTCGCACGTGTTTTTGCTCGACTAGCCTGCGGGATGCATCCTCTCGCACGTGTTTGTGCTCGACTAGCCTGCGGGATGCATCCTCCCGCACGTGTTTTTACTCGACTAGCCTGCGGGATGCATCCTCTCGCACGTGTTTTTGCTCGACTAGCCTGCGGGATGCATCCTATCGCACGTGTTTTTGCTCGACTAGCCTGCGGGATGCATCCTCTCGCACGTGTTTTTACTCGACTAGCCTGCAGGATGCATCCTCTCGCACGTGTTTTTACTCGACTAGCCTGCGGGATGCATCCTCTCGCACGTGTTTTTACTCGACTACCCTGCGGGATGCATCCTCTCGCACGTGTTTTTGCTCGACTAGCCATGCGCATCCCAAAAAACCTGCGCATGCGCATCCCACAAAACCTGCGCATGCGCATCCCACAAAACCTCGCACGTGTTTTTACTCGACTAGCCTGCGGGATGCATCCTCTCGCACGTGTTTTTACTCGACTAGCCTGCGGGATGCATCCTCTCGCACGTGTTTTTACTCGACTAGACTGCGGGATGCATCCTCTCGCACGTGTTTGTGCTCGACTAGCCTGCGGGATGCATCCTCTCGCACGTGTTTTTACTCGACTAGCCTGCGGGATGCATCCTCTCGCACGTGTTTCTGCTCGACTAGCCTGCGGGATGCATCCTCTCGCACGTGTTTTTACTCGACTACCCTGCGGGATGCATCCTCTCGCGCGTGTTTTTGCTCGACTAGCCATGCGCATCCCAAAAAACCTGCGCATGCGCATCCCACAAAACCTGCGCATGCGCATCCCACAAAACCTCGCACGTGTTTTTACTCGACTAGCCTGCGGGATGCATCCTCTCGCACGTGTTTTTACTCGACTAGCCTGCAGGATGCATCCTCTCGCACGTGTTTTTACTCGACTAGCCTGCGGGATGCATCCTCTCGCACGTGTTTTTACTCGACTAGCCTGCAGGATGCATCCTCTCGCACGTGTTTTTAATCGACTAGCCTGCGGGATGCATCCTCTCGCACGTGTTTTTACTCGACTAGCCTGCGGGATGCATCCTCTCGCACGTGTTTTTGCTGGACTAGCCTGCGGGATGCATCCTCTCGCACGTGTTTTTGCTCGACTAGGCATGCGCATCTCAAAAAACCTGCGCATGCGCATCCCACAAAACCTGCGCATGCGCATACCACAAAACCTCGCACGTGTTTTTACTCGACTAGCCTGCGGGATGCATCCTCTCGCACGTGTTTTTGCTCGACTAGCCTGCGGGATGCATCCTCTCGCACGTGTTTGTGCTCGACTAGCCTGCGGGATGCATCCTCTCGCACGTGTTTGTGCTCGACTAGCCTGCGGGATGCATCCTCTCGCACGTGTTTTTACTCGACTAGCCTGCGGGATGCATCCTCTCGCACGTGTTTTTACTCGACTATCCTGCAGGATGCATCCTCTCGCACGTGTTTTTAATCGACTAGCCTGCGGGATGCATCCTCTCGCACGTGTTTTTACTCGACTAGCCTGCGGGATGCATCCTCTCGCACGTGTTTTTGCTGGACTAGCCTGCGGGATGCATCCTCTCGCACGTGTTTTTGCTCGACTAGGCATGCGCATCCCAAAAAACCTGCGCATGCGCATCCCACAAAACCTGCGCATGCGCATCCCACAAAACCTCGCACGTGTTTTTACTCGACTAGCCTGCGGGATGCATCCTCTCGCACGTGTTTTTGCTCGACTAGCCTGCGGGATGCATCCTCTCGCACGTGTTTTTGCTCGACTAGCCTGCGGGATGCATCCTCTCGCACGTGTTTTTGCTCGACTAGGCATGCGCATCCCAAAAAACCTGCGCATGCGCATCCCACAAAACCTGCGCATGCGCATCCCACAAAACCTCGCACGTGTTTTTACTCGACTAGCCTGTGGGATGCATCCTCTCGCACGTGTTTTTACTCGACTAACCTGCGGGATGCATCCTCTCGCACGTGTTTTTGCTCGACTAGCCATGCGCATCCCAAAAAACCTGCGCATGCGCATCCCACAAAACCTGCGCATGCACATCCCACAAAACCTCGCACGTGTTTTTACTCGACTAGCCTGCGGGATGCATCCTCTCGCACGTGTTTTTACTCGACTAGCCTGCGGGATGCATCCTCTCGCACGTGTTTTTACTCGACTAGCCTGCGTGATGCATCCTCTCGCACGTGTTTTTGCTGGACTAGCCTGCGGGATGCATCCTCTCGCAAGTGTTTTTGCTCGACTAGGCATGCGCATCCCAAAAAACCTGCGCATGCGCATCCCAAAAAACCTGCGCATGCGCATCCCACAAAACCTGCGCATGCGCATCCCACAAAACCTCGCACGTGTTTTTACTCGACTAGCCTGCGGGATGCATCCTCTCGCACGTGTTTTTACTCGACTAGCCTGCGGGATGCATCCTCTCGCACGTGTTTTTACTCGACTAGCCTGCGGGATGCATCCTCTCGCACGTGTTTTTGCTCGACTAGCCATGCGCATCCCAAAAAACCTGCGCATGCGCATCCCACAAAACCTGCGCATGCGCATCCCACAAAACCTCGCACGTGTTTTTACTCGACTAGCCTGCGGGATGCATCCTCTCGCACGTGTTTTTGCTCGACTAGCCTGCGGGATGCATCCTCTCGCACGTGTTTTTGCTCGACTAGCCTGCGGGATGCATCCTCTCGCACGTGTTTGTGCTCGACTAGCCTGCGGGATGCATCCTCTCGCACGTGTTTTTACTCGACTAGCCTGCGGGATGCATCCTCTCGCACGTGTTTTTGCTCGACTAGCCTGCGGGATGCATCCTCTCGCACGTGTTTTTGCTCGACTAGCCTGCGGGATGCATCCTCTCGCACGTGTTTTTACTCGACTAGGCATGCGCATCCCAAAAAACCTGCGCATGCGCATCCCAAAAAACCTGCGCATGCGCATCCCACAAAACCTCGCACGTGTTTTTACTCGACTAGCCTGCGGGATGCATCCTCTCGCACGTGTTTTTGCTCGACTAGGCATGCGCATCCCAAAAAACCTGCGCATGCGCATCCCACAAAACCTCGCACGTGTTTTTACTCGTCTAGCCTGCGGGATGCATCCTCTCGCACGTGTTTTTACTCGACCAGCCTGCGGGATGCATCCTCTCGCACGTGTTTTTGCTCGACTAGCCATGCGCATCCCAAAAAACCTGCGCATGCGCATCCCACAAAACCTGCGCATGCGCATCCCACAAAACCTCGCACGTGTTTTTACTCGACTAGCCTGCGGGATGCATCCTCTCGCACGTGTTTTTGCTCGACTAGCCTGCGGGATGCATCCTCTCGCACGTGTTTTTGCTCGACTAGCCTGCGGGATGCATCCTCTCGCACGTGTTTGTTCTCGACTAGCCTGCGGGATGCATCCTCTCGCACGTGTTTTTACTCGACTAGCCTGCGGGATGCATCCTCTCGCACGTGTTTTTGCTCGACTAGCCTGCGGGATGCATCCACTCGCACGTGTTTTTGCTCGAGTAGCCTGCGGGATGCATCCTCTCGCACGTGTTTTTACTCGACTAACCTGCAGGATGCATCCTCTCGCACGTGTTTTTACTCGACTAGCCTGCGGGATGCATCCTCTCGCACGTGTTTTTACTCGACTACCCTGCGGGATGCATCCTCTCGCACGTGTTTTTGCTCGACTAGCCATGCGCATCCCAAAAAACCTGCGCATGCGCATCCCACAAAACCTCGCACGTGTTTTTACTCGACTAGCCTGCGGGATGCATCCTCTCGCACGTGTTTTTACTCGACTAGCCTGCGGGATGCATCCTCTCGCACGTGTTTTTACTCGACTAGCCTGCGGGATGCATCCTCTCGCACGTGTTTGTGCTCGACTAGCCTGCGGGATGCATCCTCTCGCACGTGTTTTTACTCGACTAGCCTGCGGGATGCATCCTCTCGCACGTGTTTTTGCTCGACTAGCCTGCGGGATGCATCCACTCGCACGTGTTTTTGCTCGAGTAGCCTGCGGGATGCATCCTCTCGCACGTGTTTTTACTCGACTAGCCTGCAGGATGCATCCTCTCGCACGTGTTTTTACTCGACTAGCTTGCGGGATGCTTCCTCTCCCACGTGTTTTTACTCGACTACCCTGCGGGATGCATCCTCTCGCACGTGTTTTTGCTCGACTAGCCATGCGCATCCCAAAAAACCTGCGCATGCGCATCCCACAAAACCTCGCACGTGTTTTTACTCGACTAGCCTGCGGGATGCATCCTCTCGCACGTGTTTTTACTCGACTAGCCTGCGGAATGCATCCTCCCGCACGTGTTTTTACTCGACTACCCTGCGGGATGCATCCTCTCGCACGTGTTTTTGCTCGACTAGCCATGCGCATCCCAAAAAAACTGCGCATGCGCATCCCACAAAACCTGCGCATGCGCATCCCACAAAACCTCGCACGTGTTTTTACTCGACTAGCCTGCGGGATGCATCCTCTCGCACGTGTTTTTACTCGACTAGCCTGCAGGATGCATCCTCTCGCACGTGTTTTTAATCGACTAGCCTGCGGGATGCATCCTCTCGCACGTGTTTTTACTCGACTAGCCTGCGGGATGCATCCTCTCGCACGTGTTTTTGCTGGACTAGCCTGCGGGATGCATCCTCTCGCACGTGTTTTTGCTCGACTAGGCATGCGCATCCCAAAAAACCTGCGCATGCGCATCCCACAAAACCTCGCACGTGTTTTTACTCGACTAGCCTGCGGGATGCATCCTCTCGCACGTGTGTTTGCTCGACTAGCCTGCGGGATGCATCCTCTCGCACGTGTTTTTGCTCGACTAGCCTGCGGGATGCATCCTCTCGCACGTGTTTGTGCTCGACTAGCCTGCGGGATGCATCCTCTCGCACGTGTTTTTACTCGACCAGCCTGCGGGATGCATCCTCTCGCACGTGTTTTTGCTCGACTAGGCATGCGCATCCCAAAAAACCTGCGCATGCGCATCCCACAAAACCTGCGCATGCGCATCCCACAAAACCTCGCACGTGTTTTTACTCGACTAGCCTGCAGGATGCATCCTCTCGCACGTGTTTTTACTCGACTAGCCTGCGGGATGCATCCTCTCGCACGTGTTTTTACTCGACTAGCCTGCAGGATGCATCCTCTCGCACGTGTTTTTAATCGACTAGCCTGCGGGATGCATCCTCTCGCACGTGTTTTTACTCGACTAGCCTGCGGGATGCATCCTCTCGCACGTGTTTTTGCTCGACTAGCCATGCGCATCCCAAAAAACCTGCGCATGCGCATCCCACAAAACCTGCGCATGCGCATCCCACAAAACCTCGCACGTGTTTTTACTCGACTAGCCTGCGGGATGCATCCTCTCGCACGTGTTTTTGCTCGACTAGCCTGCGGGATGCATCCTCTCGCACGTGTTTTTGCTCGACTAGCCTGCGGGATGCATCCTCTCGCACGTGTTTGTGCTCGACTAGCCTGCGGGATGCATCCTCTCGCACGTGTTTTTACTCGACTAGCCTGCGGGATGCATCCTCTCGCACGTGTTTTTGCTCGACTAGCCTGCGGGATGCATCCTCTCGCACGTGTTTTTACTCGACTAGCCTGCGGGATGCATCCTCTCGCACGTGTTTTTTCTCGACTAGCCATGCGCATCCCAAAAAACCTGCGCATGCGCATCCCACAAAACCCTCACGTGTTTTTACTCGACTAGCCTGCGGGATGCATCCTCTCGCACGTGTTTTTACTCGACTAGCCTGCGGGATGCATCCTCTCGCACGTGTTTTTACTCGACTACCCTGCGGGATGCATCCTCTCGCACGTGTTTTTGCTCGACTAGCCATGCGCATCCCAAAAAACCTGCGCATGCGCATCCCACAAAACCTTGCACGTGTTTTTACTCGACTAGCCTGCGGGATGCATCCTCTCGCACGTGTTTTTACTCGACTAGCCTGCGGGATGCATCCTCTCGCACGTGTTTTTACTCGACTACCCTGCGGGATGCATCCTCTCGCACGTGTTTTTGCTCGACTAGCCATGCGCATCCCAAAAAACCTGCGCATGCGCATCCCACAAAACCTGCGCATGCGCATCCCACAAAACCTCGCACGTGTTTTTACTCGACTAGCCTGCGGGATGCATCCTCTCGCACGTGTTTTTGCTCGACTAGCCTGCGGGATGCATCCTCTCGCACGTGTTTTTGCTCGACTAGCCTGCGGGATGCATCCTCTCGCACGTGTTTGTGCTCGACTAGCCTGCGGGATGCATCCTCTCGCACGTGTTTTTACTCGACTACCCTGCGGGATGCATCCTCTCGCACGTGTTTTTGCTCGACTAGCCATGCGCATCCCAAAAAACCTGCGCATGCGCATCCCACAAAACCTGCGCATGCGCATCCCACAAAACCTCGCACATGTTTTTACTCGACTAGCCTGCGGGATGCATCCTCTCGCACGTGTTTTTACTCGACTAGCCTGCAGGATGCATCCTCTCGCACGTGTTTTTAATCGACTAGCCTGCGGGATGCATCCTCTCGCACGTGTTTTTACTCGACTAGCCTGCGGGATGCATCCTCTCGCACGTGTTTTTGCTGGACTAGCCTGCGGGATGCATCCTCTCGCACGTGTTTTTGCTGGACTAGCCTGCGGGATGCATCCTCTCGCACGTGTTTTTGCTCGACTAGGCATGCGCATCCCAAAAAACCTGCGCATGCGCATCCCACAAAACCTGCGCATGCGCATCCCACAAAACCTCGCACGTGTTTTTACTCGACTAGCCTGCGGGATGCATCCTCTCGCACGTGTTTTTGCTCGACTAGCCTGCGGGATGCATCCTCTCGCACGTGTTTTTGCTCGACTAGCCTGCGGGATGCATCCTCTCGCACGTGTTTGTGCTCGACTAGCCTGCGGGATGCATCCTCTCGCACGTGTTTTTACTCGACTAGCCTGCGGGATGCATCCTCTCGCACGTGTTTTTACTCGACTAGCCTGCGGGATGCATCCTCTCGCACGTGTTTTTGCTCGACTAGCCATGCGCATCCCAAAAAACCTGCGCATGCGCATCCCACAAAACCTGCGCATGCGCATACCACAAAACCTCGCACGTGTTTTTACTCGACTAGCCTGCGGGATGCATCCTCTCGCACGTGTTTTTGCTCGACTAGCCTGCGAGATGCATCCTCTCGCACGTGTTTGTGCTCGACTAGCCTGCGGGATGCATCCTCTCGCACGTGTTTTTACTCGACTAGCCTGCGGGATGCATCCTCTCGCACGTGTTTTTACTCGACTAGCCTGCAGGATGCATCCTCTCGCACGTGTTTTTAATCGACTAGCCTGCGGGATGCATCCTTTCGCACGTGTTTTTACTCGACTAGCCTGCGGGATGCATCCTCTCGCACGTGTTTGTGATCGACTAGCCTGCGGGATGCATCCTCTCGCACGTGTTTTTACTCGACTAGCCTGCGGGATGCATCCTCTCGCACGTGTTTCTGCTCGACTAGCCTGCGGGATGCATCCTCTCGCACGTGTTTTTACTCGACTACCCTGCGGGATGCATCCTCTCGCGCGTGTTTTTGCTCGACTAGCCATGCGCATCCCAAAAAACCTGCGCATGCGCATCCCACAAAACCTGCGCATGCGCATCCCACAAAACCTCGCACGTGTTTTTACTCGACTAGCCTGCGGGATGCATCCTCTCGCACGTATTTTTACTCGACTAGCCTGCAGGATGCATCCTCTCGCACGTATTTTTACTCGACTAGCCTGCGGGATGCATCCTCTCGCACGTGTTTTTACTCGACTAGCCTGCAGGATGCATCCTCTCGCACGTGTTTTTAATCGACTAGCCTGCGTGATGCATCCTCTCGCACGTGTTTTTACTCGACTAGCCTGCGGGATGCATCCTCTCGCACGTGTTTTTAATCGACTAGCCTGCGGGATGCATCCTTTCGCACGTGTTTTTACTCGACTAGCCTGCGGGATGCATCCTCTCGCACGTGTTTGTGATCGACTAGCCTGCGGGATGCATCCTCTCGCACGTGTTTTTACTCGACTAGCCTGCGGGATGCATCCTCTCGCACGTGTTTCTGCTCGACTAGCCTGCGGGATGCATCCTCTCGCACGTGTTTTTACTCGACTACCCTGCGGGATGCATCCTCTCGCGCGTGTTTTTGCTCGACTAGCCATGCGCATCCCAAAAAACCTGCGCATGCGCATCCCACAAAACCTGCGCATGCGCATCCCACAAAACCTCGCACGTGTTTTTACTCGACTAGCCTGCGGGATGCATCCTCTCGCACGTATTTTTACTCGACTAGCCTGCAGGATGCATCCTCTCGCACGTATTTTTACTCGACTAGCCTGCGGGATGCATCCTCTCGCACGTGTTTTTACTCGACTAGCCTGCAGGATGCATCCTCTCGCACGTGTTTTTAATCGACTAGCCTGCGTGATGCATCCTCTCGCACGTGTTTTTACTCGACTAGCCTGCGGGATGCATCCTCTCGCACGTGTTTTTGCTCGACTAGCCATGCGCATCCCAAAAAACCTGCGCATGCGCATCCCACAAAACCTGCGCATGCGCATCCCACAAAACCTCGCACGTGTTTTTACTCGACTAGCCTGCGGGATGCATCCTCTCGCACGTGTTTTTGCTCGACTAGCCTGCGGGATGCATCCTCTCGCACGTGTTTTTGCTCGACTAGCCTGCGGGATGCATCCTCTCGCACGTGTTTGTGCTCGACTAGCCTGCGGGATGCATCCTCTCGCACGTGTTTTTACTCGACTAGCCTGCAGGATGCATCCTCTCGCACGTGTTTTTACTCGACTAGCCTGCGGGATGCATCCTCTCGCACGTGTTTATACTCGACTAGCCTGCGGGATGCATCCTCTCGCACGTGTTTTTGCTCGACTAGCCATGCGCATCCCAAAAAACCTGCGCATGCGCATCCCACAAAACCCTCACGTGTTTTTACTCGACTAGCCTGCGGGATGCATCCTCTCGCACGTGTTTTTACTCGACTAGCCTGCGGGATGCATCCTCTCGCACGTGTTTTTACTCGACTACCCTGCAGGATGCATCCTCTCGCACGTGTTTTTACTCGACTACCCTGCGGGATGCATCCTCTCGCACGTGTTTTTGCTCGACTAGCCATGCGCATCCCAAAAAACCTGCGCATGCGCATCCCACAAAACCTGCGCATGCGCATCCCACAAAACCTCGCACGTGTTTTTACTCGACTAGCCTGCGGGATGCATCCTCTCGCACGTGTTTTTGCTCGACTAGGCATGCGCATCCCAAAAAACCTGCGCATGCGCATCCCACAAAACCTGCGCATGCGCATCCCACAAAACCTCGCACGTGTTTTTACTCGACTAGCCTGCGGGATGCATCCTCTCGCACGTGTTTTTACTCGACTAGCCTGCGGGATGCATCCTCTCGCACGTGTTTTTACTCGACTAGCCTGCGGGATGCATCCTCTCGCACGTGTTTTTGCTCGACTAGCCATGCGCATCCCAAAAAACCTGCGCATGCGCATCCCACAAAACCTGCGCATGCGCATCCCACAAAACCTCGCACGTGTTTTTACTCGACTAGCCTGCGGGATGCATCCTCTCGCACGTGTTTTTGCTCGACTAGCCTGCGGGATGCATCCTCTCGCACGTGTTTTTGCTCGACTAGCCTGCGGGATGCATCCTCTCGCACGTGTTTTTACTCGACTAGCCTGCAGGATGCATCCTCTCGCACGTGTTTTTACTCGACTAGCCTGCGGGATGCATCCTCTCGCACGTGTTTTTACTCGACTACCCTGCGGGATGCATCCTCTCGCACGTGTTTTTGCTCGACTAGCCATGCGCATCCCAAAAAACCTGCGCATGCGCATCCCACAAAACCTCGCACGTGTTTTTACTCGACTAGCCTGCGGGATGCATCCTCTCGCACGTGTTTTTACTCGACTAGCCTGCGGGATGCATCCTCTCGCACGTGTTTTTACTCGACTACCCTGCGGGATGCATCCTCTCGCACGTGTTTTTGCTCGACTAGCCATGCGCATCCCAAAAAACCTGCGCATGCGCATCCCACAAAACCTGCGCATGCGCATCCCACAAAACCTCGCACGTGTTTTTACTCGACTAGCCTGCGGGATGCATCCTCTCGCACGTGTTTTTACTCGACTAGCCTGCAGGATGCATCCTCTCGCACGTGTTTTTACTCGACTAGCCTGCGGGATGCATCCTCTCGCACGTGTTTTTACTCGACTAGCCTGCGTGATGCATCCTCTCGCACGTGTTTTTTCTGGACTAGCCTGCGGGATGCATCCTCTCGCACGTGTTTTTGCTCGACTAGCCATGCGCATCCCAAAAAACCTGCGCATGCGCATCCCACAAAACCTGCGCATGCGCATCCCACAAAACCTCGCACGTGTTTTTACTCGACTAGCCTGCGGGATGCATCCTCTCGCACGTGTTTTTGCTCGACTAGCCTGCGGGATGCATCCTCTCGCACGTGTTTTTACTCGACTACCCTGCGGGATGCATCCTCTCGCGCGTGTTTTTGCTCGACTAGCCATGCGCATCCCAAAAAACCTGCGCATGCGCATCCCACAAAACCTGCGCATGCGCATCCCACAAAACCTCGCACGTGTTTTTACTCGACTAGCCTGCGGGATGCATCCTCTCGCACGTATTTTTACTCGACTAGCCTGCAGGATGCATCCTCTCGCACGTATTTTTACTCGACTAGCCTGCGGGATGCATCCTCTCGCACGTGTTTTTACTCGACTAGCCTGCAGGATGCATCCTCTCGCACGTGTTTTTAATCGACTAGCCTGCGTGATGCATCCTCTCGCACGTGTTTTTACTCGACTAGCCTGCGGGATGCATCCTCTCGCACGTGTTTTTAATCGACTAGCCTGCGGGATGCATCCTTTCGCACGTGTTTTTACTCGACTAGCCTGCGGGATGCATCCTCTCGCACGTGTTTGTGATCGACTAGCCTGCGGGATGCATCCTCTCGCACGTGTTTTTACTCGACTAGCCTGCGGGATGCATCCTCTCGCACGTGTTTCTGCTCGACTAGCCTGCGGGATGCATCCTCTCGCACGTGTTTTTACTCGACTACCCTGCGGGATGCATCCTCTCGCGCGTGTTTTTGCTCGACTAGCCATGCGCATCCCAAAAAACCTGCGCATGCGCATCCCACAAAACCTGCGCATGCGCATCCCACAAAACCTCGCACGTGTTTTTACTCGACTAGCCTGCGGGATGCATCCTCTCGCACGTATTTTTACTCGACTAGCCTGCAGGATGCATCCTCTCGCACGTATTTTTACTCGACTAGCCTGCGGGATGCATCCTCTCGCACGTGTTTTTACTCGACTAGCCTGCAGGATGCATCCTCTCGCACGTGTTTTTAATCGACTAGCCTGCGTGATGCATCCTCTCGCACGTGTTTTTACTCGACTAGCCTGCGGGATGCATCCTCTCGCACGTGTTTTTGCTCGACTAGCCATGCGCATCCCAAAAAACCTGCGCATGCGCATCCCACAAAACCTGCGCATGCGCATCCCACAAAACCTCGCACGTGTTTTTACTCGACTAGCCTGCGGGATGCATCCTCTCGCACGTGTTTTTGCTCGACTAGCCTGCGGGATGCATCCTCTCGCACGTGTTTTTGCTCGACTAGCCTGCGGGATGCATCCTCTCGCACGTGTTTGTGCTCGACTAGCCTGCGGGATGCATCCTCTCGCACGTGTTTTTACTCGACTAGCCTGCAGGATGCATCCTCTCGCACGTGTTTTTACTCGACTAGCCTGCGGGATGCATCCTCTCGCACGTGTTTATACTCGACTAGCCTGCGGGATGCATCCTCTCGCACGTGTTTTTGCTCGACTAGCCATGCGCATCCCAAAAAACCTGCGCATGCGCATCCCACAAAACCCTCACGTGTTTTTACTCGACTAGCCTGCGGGATGCATCCTCTCGCACGTGTTTTTACTCGACTAGCCTGCGGGATGCATCCTCTCGCACGTGTTTTTACTCGACTACCCTGCAGGATGCATCCTCTCGCACGTGTTTTTACTCGACTACCCTGCGGGATGCATCCTCTCGCACGTGTTTTTGCTCGACTAGCCATGCGCATCCCAAAAAACCTGCGCATGCGCATCCCACAAAACCTGCGCATGCGCATCCCACAAAACCTCGCACGTGTTTTTACTCGACTAGCCTGCGGGATGCATCCTCTCGCACGTGTTTTTGCTCGACTAGGCATGCGCATCCCAAAAAACCTGCGCATGCGCATCCCACAAAACCTGCGCATGCGCATCCCACAAAACCTCGCACGTGTTTTTACTCGACTAGCCTGCGGGATGCATCCTCTCGCACGTGTTTTTACTCGACTAGCCTGCGGGATGCATCCTCTCGCACGTGTTTTTACTCGACTAGCCTGCGGGATGCATCCTCTCGCACGTGTTTTTGCTCGACTAGCCATGCGCATCCCAAAAAACCTGCGCATGCGCATCCCACAAAACCTGCGCATGCGCATCCCACAAAACCTCGCACGTGTTTTTACTCGACTAGCCTGCGGGATGCATCCTCTCGCACATGTTTTTGCTCGACTAGCCTGCGGGATGCATCCTCTCGCACGTGTTTTTGCTCGACTAGCCTGCGGGATGCATCCTCTCGCACGTGTTTTTACTCGACTAGCCTGCAGGATGCATCCTCTCGCACGTGTTTTTACTCGACTAGCCTGCGGGATGCATCCTCTCGCACGTGTTTTTACTCGACTACCCTGCGGGATGCATCCTCTCGCACGTGTTTTTGCTCGACTAGCCATGCGCATCCCAAAAAACCTGCGCATGCGCATCCCACAAAACCTCGCACGTGTTTTTACTCGACTAGCCTGCGGGATGCATCCTCTCGCACGTGTTTTTACTCGACTAGCCTGCGGGATGCATCCTCTCGCACGTGTTTTTACTCGACTACCCTGCGGGATGCATCCTCTCGCACGTGTTTTTGCTCGACTAGCCATGCGCATCCCAAAAAACCTGCGCATGCGCATCCCACAAAACCTGCGCATGCGCATCCCACAAAACCTCGCACGTGTTTTTACTCGACTAGCCTGCGGGATGCATCCTCTCGCACGTGTTTTTACTCGACTAGCCTGCAGGATGCATCCTCTCGCACGTGTTTTTACTCGACTAGCCTGCGGGATGCATCCTCTCGCACGTGTTTTTACTCGACTAGCCTGCGTGATGCATCCTCTCGCACGTGTTTTTTCTGGACTAGCCTGCGGGATGCATCCTCTCGCACGTGTTTTTGCTCGACTAGCCTGCGGGATGCATCCTCTCGCACGTGTTTTTGCTCGACTAGCCTGCGGGATGCATCCTCTCGCACGTGTTTGTGCTCGACTAGCCTGCGGGATGCATCCTCTCGCACGTGTTTTTACTCGACTAGCCTGCGTGATGCATCCTCTCGCACGTGTTTTTTCTGGACTAGCCTGCGGCATGCATCCTCTCGCACGTGTTTTTGCTCGACTAGCCATGCGCATCCCAAAAAACCTGCGCATGCGCATCCCACAAAACCTGCGCATGCGCATCCCACAAAACCTCGCACGTGTTTTTACTCGACTAGCCTGCGGGATGCATCCTCTCGCACGTGTTTTTACTCGACTAGCCTGCGGGATGCATCCTCTCGCACGTGTTTTTACTCGACTAGCCTGCAGGATGCATCCTCTCGCACGTGTTTTTAATCGACTAGCCTGCGGGATGCATCCTCTCGCACGTGTTTTTACTCGACTAGCCTGCGGGATGCATCCTCTCGCACGTGTTTTTGCTCGACTAGCCATGCGCATCCCAAAAAACCTGCGCATGCGCATCCCACAAAACCTGCGCATGCGCATCCCACAAAACCTCGCACGTGTTTTTACTCGACTAGCCTGCGGGATGCATCCTCTCGCACGTGTTTTTGCTCGACTAGCCTGCGGGATGCATCCTCTCGCACGTGTTTTTGCTCGACTAGCCTGCGGGATGCATCCTCTCGCACGTGTTTGTGCTCGACTAGCCTGCGGGATGCATCCTCTCGCACGTGTTTTTACTCGACTAGCCTGCGGGATGCATCCTCTCGCACGTGTTTTTGCTCGACTAGCCTGCGGGATGCATCCTCTCGCACGTGTTTTTACTCGACTAGCCTGCGGGATGCATCCTCTCGCACGTGTTTTTGCTCGACTAGCCATGCGCATCCCAAAAAACCTGCGCATGCGCATCCCACAAAACCCTCACGTGTTTTTACTCGACTAGCCTGCGGGATGCATCCTCTCGCACGTGTTTTTACTCGACTAGCCTGCGGGATGCATCCTCTCGCACGTGTTTTTACTCGACTACCCTGCAGGATGCATCCTCTCGCACGTGTTTTTACTCGACTACCCTGCGGGATGCATCCTCTCGCACGTGTTTTTGCTCGACTAGCCATGCGCATCCCAAAAAACCTGCGCATGCGCATCCCACAAAACCTGCGCATGCGCATCCCACAAAACCTCGCACGTGTTTTTACTCGACTAGCCTGCGGGATGCATCCTCTCGCACGTGTTTTTGCTCGACTAGGCATGCGCATCCCAAAAAACCTGCGCATGCGCATCCCACAAAACCTGCGCATGCGCATCCCACAAAACCTCGCACGTGTTTTTACTCGACTAGCCTGCGGGATGCATCCTCTCGCACGTGTTTTTACTCGACTAGCCTGCGGGATGCATCCTCTCGCACGTGTTTTTACTCGACCAGCCTGCGGGATGCATCCTCTCGCACGTGTTTTTGCTCGACTAGCCATGCGCATCCCAAAAAACCTGCGCATGCGCATCCCACAAAACCTGCGCATGCGCATCCCACAAAACCTCGCACGTGTTTTTACTCGACTAGCCTGCGGGATGCATCCTCTCGCACGTGTTTTTGCTCGACTAGCCTGCGGGATGCATCCTCTCGCACTTGTTTTTGCTCGACTAGCCTGCGGGATGCATCCTCTCGCACGTGTTTTTACTCGACTAGCCTGCAGGATGCATCCTCTCGCACGTGTTTTTACTCGACTAGCCTGCGGGATGCATCCTCTCGCACGTGTTTTTACTCGACTACCCTGCGGGATGCATCCTCTCGCACGTGTTTTTGCTCGACTAGCCATGCGCATCCCAAAAAACCTGCGCATGCGCATCCCACAAAACCTTGCACGTGTTTTTACTCGACTAGCCTGCGGGATGCATCCTCTCGCACGTGTTTTTACTCGACTAGCCTGCGGGATGCATCCTCTCGCACGTGTTTTTACTCGACTACCCTGCGGGATGCATCCTCTCGCACGTGTTTTTGCTCGACTAGCCATGCGCATCCCAAAAAACCTGCGCATGCGCATCCCACAAAACCTGCGCATGCGCATACCACAAAACCTCGCACGTGTTTTTACTCGACTAGCCTGCGGGATGCATCCTCTCGCACGTGTTTTTGCTCGACTAGCCTGCGAGATGCATCCTCTCGCACGTGTTTGTGCTCGACTAGCCTGCGGGATGCTTCCTCTCGCACGTGTTTTTACTCGACTAGCCTGCAGGATGCATCCTCTCGCACGTGTTTTTAATCGACTAGCCTGCGAGATGCATCCTCTCGCACGTGTTTTTACTCGACTAGCCTGCGGGATGCATCCTCTCGCACGTGTTTTTACTCGACTAGCCTGCAGGATGCATCCTCTCGCACGTGTTTTTAATCGACTAGCCTGCGGGATGCATCCTTTCGCACGTGTTTTTACTCGACTAGCCTGCGGGATGCATCCTCTCGCACGTGTTTGTGCTCGACTAGCCTGCGGGATGCATCCTCTCGCACGTGTTTTTACTCGACTAGCCTGCGGGATGCATCCTCTCGCACGTGTTTCTGCTCGACTAGCCTGCGGGATGCATCCTCTCGCACGTGTTTTTACTCGACTACCCTGCGGGATGCATCCTCTCGCGCGTGTTTTTGCTCGACTAGCCATGCGCATCCCAAAAAACCTGCGCATGCGCATCCCACAAAACCTGCGCATGCGCATCCCACAAAACCTCGCACGTGTTTTTACTCGACTAGCCTGCGGGATGCATCCTCTCGCACGTATTTTTACTCGACTAGCCTGCAGGATGCATCCTCTCGCACGTATTTTTACTCGACTAGCCTGCGGGATGCATCCTCTCGCACGTGTTTTTACTCGACTAGCCTGCAGGATGCATCCTCTCGCACGTGTTTTTAATCGACTAGCCTGCGTGATGCATCCTCTCGCACGTGTTTTTACTCGACTAGCCTGCGGGATGCATCCTCTCGCACGTGTTTTTGCTCGACTAGCCATGCGCATCCCAAAAAACCTGCGCATGCGCATCCCACAAAACCTGCGCATGCGCATCCCACAAAACCTCGCACGTGTTTTTACTCGACTAGCCTGCGGGATGCATCCTCTCGCACGTGTTTTTGCTCGACTAGCCTGCGGGATGCATCCTTTCGCACGTGTTTTTGCTCGACTAGCCTGCGGGATGCATCCTCTCGCACGTGTTTGTGCTCGACTAGCCTGCGGGATGCATCCTCTCGCACGTGTTTTTACTCGACTAGCCTGCAGGATGCATCCTCTCGCACGTGTTTTTACTCGACTAGCCTGCGGGATGCATCCTCTCGCACGTGTTTTTACTCGACTAGCCTGCGGGATGCATCCTCTCGCACGTGTTTTTGCTCGACTAGCCATGCGCATCCCAAAAAACCTGCGCATGCGCATCCCACAAAACCCTCACGTGTTTTTACTCGACTAGCCTGCGGGATGCATCCTCTCGCACGTGTTTTTACTCGACTAGCCTGCGGGATGCATCCTCTCGCACGTGTTTTTACTCGACTACCCTGCAGGATGCATCCTCTCGCACGTGTTTTTACTCGACTACCCTGCGGGATGCATCCTCTCGCACGTGTTTTTGCTCGACTAGCCATGCGCATCCCAAAAAACCTGCGCATGCGCATCCCACAAAACCTGCGCATGCGCATCCCACAAAACCTCGCACGTGTTTTTACTCGACTAGCCTGCGGGATGCATCCTCTCGCACGTGTTTTTGCTCGACTAGGCATGCGCATCCCAAAAAACCTGCGCATGCGCATCCCACAAAACCTGCGCATGCGCATCCCACAAAACCTCGCACGTGTTTTTACTCGACTAGCCTGCGGGATGCATCCTCTCGCACGTGTTTTTACTCGACTAGCCTGCGGGATGCATCCTCTCGCACGTGTTTTTACTCGACTAGCCTGCGGGATGCATCCTCTCGCACGTGTTTTTGCTCGACTAGCCATGCGCATCCCAAAAAACCTGCGCATGCGCATCCCACAAAACCTGCGCATGCGCATCCCACAAAACCTCGCACGTGTTTTTACTCGACTAGCCTGCGGGATGCATCCTCTCGCACGTGTTTTTGCTCGACTAGCCTGCGGGATGCATCCTCTCGCACGTGTTTTTGCTCGACTAGCCTGCGGGATGCATCCTCTCGCACGTGTTTTTACTCGACTAGCCTGCAGGATGCATCCTCTCGCACGTGTTTTTACTCGACTAGCCTGCGGGATGCATCCTCTCGCACGTGTTTTTACTCGACTACCCTGCGGGATGCATCCTCTCGCACGTGTTTTTGCTCGACTAGCCATGCGCATCCCAAAAAACCTGCGCATGCGCATCCACAAAACCTCGCACGTGTTTTTACTCGACTAGCCTGCGGGATGCATCCTCTCGCACGTGTTTTTACTCGACTAGCCTGCGGGATGCATCCTCTCGCACGTGTTTTTACTCGACTACCCTGCGGGATGCATCCTCTCGCACGTGTTTTTGCTCGACTAGCCATGCGCATCCCAAAAAACCTGCGCATGCGCATCCCACAAAACCTGCGCATGCGCATCCCACAAAACCTCGCACGTGTTTTTACTCGACTAGCCTGCGGGATGCATCCTCTCGCACGTGTTTTTACTCGACTAGCCTGCAGGATGCATCCTCTCGCACGTGTTTTTACTCGACTAGCCTGCGGGATGCATCCTCTCGCACGTGTTTTTACTCGACTAGCCTGCGTGATGCATCCTCTCGCACGTGTTTTTTCTGGACTAGCCTGCGGGATGCATCCTCTCGCACGTGTTTTTGCTCGACTAGCCATGCGCATCCCAAAAAACCTGCGCATGCGCATCCCACAAAACCTGCGCATGCGCATCCCACAAAACCTCGCACGTGTTTTTACTCGACTAGCCTGCGGGATGCATCCTCTCGCACGTGTTTTTGCTCGACTAGCCTGCGGGATGCATCCTCTCGCACGTGTTTGTGCTCGACTAGCCTGCGGGATGCATCCTCTCGCACGTGTTTTTACTCGACTAGCCTGCGGGATGCATCCTCTCGCACGTGTTTTTACTCGACTAGCCTGCGGGATGCATCCTCTCGCACGTGTTTTTACTCGACTAGCCTGCGGGATGCATCCTCTCGCACGTGTTTTTGCTCGACTAGCCTGCGGGATGCATCCTCTCGCACGTGTTTTTGCTCGACTAGCCTGCGGGATGCATCCTCTCGCACGTGTTTGTGGTCGACTAGCCTGCGGGATGCATACTCTCGCACGTGTTTTTGCTCGACTAGCCTGCGGGATGCATCCTCTCGCACGTGTTTTTGCTCGACTAGCCTGCGGGATGCATCCTCTCGCACGTGTTTTTACTCGACTAGCCTGCAGGATGCATCCTCTCGCACGTGTTTTTACTCGACTAGCTTGCGGGATGCATCCTCTCCCACGTGTTTTTACTCGACTACCCTGCGGGATGCATCCTCTCGCACGTGTTTTTGCTCGACTAGCCATGCGCATCCCAAAAAACCTGCGCATGCGCATCCCACAAAACCTCGCACGTGTTTTTACTCGACTAGCCTGCGGGATGCATCCTCTCGCACGTGTTTTTACTCGACTAGCCTGCGGGATGCATCCTCTCGCACGTGTTTTTACTCGACTACCCTGCGGGATGCATCCTCTCGCACGTGTTTTTGCTCGACTAGCCATGCGCATCCCAAAAAACCTGCGCATGCGCATCCCACAAAACCTGCGCATGCGCATCCCACAAAACCTTGCACGTGTTTTTACTCGACTAGCCTGCGGGATGCATCCTCTCGCACGTGTTTTTACTCGACTAGCCTGCAGGATGCATCCTCTCGCACGTGTTTTTAATCGACTAGCCTGCGGGATGCATCCTCTCGCACGTGTTTTTTACTCGACTAGCCTGCGGGATGCATCCTCTCGCACGTGTTTTTGCTGGACTAGCCTGCGGGATGCATCCTCTCGCACGTGTTTTTGCTCGACTAGGCATGCGCATCCAAAAAACCTGCGCATGCGCATCCCACAAAACCTGCGCATGCGCATCCCACAAAACCTCGCACGTGTTTTTACTCGACTAGCCTGCGGGATGCATCCTCTCGCACGTGTTTTTGCTCGACTAGCCTGCGGGATGCAACCTCTCGCACGTGTTTTTGCTCGACTAGCCTGCGGGATGCATCCTCTCGCACGTGTTTGTGCTCGACTAGCCTGCGGGATGCATCCTCTCGCACGTGTTTTTACTCGACTAGCCTGCGGGATGCATCCTCTCGCACGTGTTTTTGCTCGACTAGCCTGCGGGATGCATCCTATCGCACGTGTTTTTGCTCGACTAGCCTGCGGGATGCATCCTCTCGCACGTGTTTTTACTCGACTAGCCTGCAGGATGCATCCTCTCGCACGTGTTTTTACTCGACTAGCCTGCGGGATGCATCCTCTCGCACGTGTTTTTACTCGACTACCCTGCGGGATGCATCCTCTCGCACGTGTTTTTGCTCGACTAGCCATGCGCATCCCAAAAAACCTGCGCATGCGCATCCCACAAAACCTGCGCATGCGCATCCCACAAAACCTCGCACGTGTTTTTACTCGACTAGCCTGCGGGATGCATCCTCTCGCACGTGTTTTTACTCGACTAGCCTGCGGGATGCATCCTCTCGCACGTGTTTTTACTCGACTAGACTGCGGGATGCATCCTCTCGCACGTGTTTGTGCTCGACTAGCCTGCGGGATGCATCCTCTCGCACGTGTTTTTACTCGACTAGCCTGCGGGATGCATCCTCTCGCACGTGTTTCTGCTCGACTAGCCTGCGGGATGCATCCTCTCGCACGTGTTTTTACTCGACTACCCTGCGGGATGCATCCTCTCGCGCGTGATTTTGCTCGACTAGCCATGCGCATCCCAAAAAACCTGCGCATGCGCATCCCACAAAACCTGCGCATGCGCATCCCACGAAACCTCGCACGTGTTTTTACTCGACTAGCCTGCGGGATGCATCCTCTCGCACGTGTTTTTACTCGACTAGCCTGCAGGATGCATCCTCTCGCACGTGTTTTTACTCGACTAGCCTGCGGGATGCATCCTCTCGCACGTGTTTTTACTCGACTAGCCTGCAGGATGCATCCTCTCGCACGTGTTTTTAATCGACTAGCCTGCGGGATGCATCCTCTCGCACGTGTTTTTACTCGACTAGCCTGCGGGATGCATCCTCTCGCACGTGTTTTTGCTCGACTAGGCATGCGCATCCCAAAAAACCTGCGCATGCGCATCCCACAAAACCTGCGCATGCGCATACCACAAAACCTCGCACGTGTTTTTACTCGACTAGCCTGCGGGATGCATCCTCTCGCACGTGTTTTTGCTCGACTAGCCTGCGGGATGCATCCTCTCGCACGTGTTTGTGCTCGACTAGCCTGCGGGATGCATCCTCTCGCACGTGTTTTTACTCGACTAGCCTGCGGGATGCATCCTCTCGCACGTGTTTTTACTCGACTAGCCTGCAGGATGCATCCTCTCGCACGTGTTTTTAATCGACTAGCCTGCGGGATGCATCCTTTCGCACGTGTTTTTACTCGACTAGCCTGCGGGATGCATCCTCTCGCACGTATTTTTACTCGACTAGCCTGCAGGATGCATCCTCTCGCACGTGTTTTTACTCGACTAGCCTGCGGGATGCATCCTCTCGCACGTGTTTTTACTCGACTAGCCTGCAGGATGCATCCTCTCGCACGTGTTTTTAATCGACTAGCCTGCGGGATGCATCCTCTCGCACGTGTTTTTACTCGACTAGCCTGCGGGATGCATCCTCTCGCACGTGTTTTTAATCGACTAGCCTGCGGGATGCATCCTCTCGCACGTGTTTTTACTCGACTAGCCTGCGGGATGCATCCTCTCGCACGTGTTTTTGCAGGACTAGCCTGCGGGATGCATCCTCTCGCACGTGTTTTTGCTCGACTAGGCATGCGCATCCCAAAAAACCTGCGCATGCGCATCCCACAAAACCTGCGCATGCGCATCCCACAAAACCTCGCACGTGTTTTTACTCGACTAGCCTGCGGGATGCATCCTCTCGCACGTGTTTTTGCTCGACTAGCCTGCGGGATGCATCCTCTCGCACGTGTTTTTGCTCGACTAGCCTGCGGGATGCATCCTCTCGCACGTGTTTGTGCTCGACTAGCCTGCGGGATGCATCCTCTCGCACGTGTTTTTACTCGACTAGCCAGCGGGATGCATCCTCTCGCACGTGTTTTTGCTCGACTAGCCTGCGGGATGCATCCTATCGCACGTGTTTTTGCTCGACTAGCCTGCGGGATGCATCCTCTCGCACGTGTTTTTACTCGACTAGCCTGCAGGATGCATCCTCTCGCACGTGTTTTTACTCGACTAGCCTGCGGGATGCATCCTCTCGCACGTGTTTTTACTCGACTACCCTGCGGGATGCATCCTCTCGCACGTGTTTTTGCTCGACTAGCATGCGCATCCCAAAAAACCTGCGCATGCGCATCCCACAAAACCTGCGCATGCGCATCCCACAAAACCTCGCACGTGTTTTTACTCGACTAGCCTGCGGGATGCATCCTCTCGCACGTGTTTTTACTCGACTAGCCTGCGGGATGCATCCTCTCGCACGTGTTTTTACTCGACTAGACTGCGGGATGCATCCTCTCGCACGTGTTTGTGCTCGACTAGCCTGCGGGATGCATCCTCTCGCACGTGTTTTTACTCGACTAGCCTGCGGGATGCATCCTCTCGCACGTGTTTCTGCTCGACTAGCCTGCGGGATGCATCCTCTCGCACGTGTTTTTACTCGACTACCCTGCGGGATGCATCCTCTCGCGCGTGATTTTGCTCGACTAGCCATGCGCATCCCAAAAAACCTGCGCATGCGCATCCCACAAAACCTGCGCATGCGCATCCCACAAAACCTCGCACGTGTTTTTACTCGACTAGCCTGCGGGATGCATCCTCTCGCACGTGTTTTTACTCGACTAGCCTGCAGGATGCATCCTCTCGCACGTGTTTTTTACTCGACTAGCCTGCGGGATGCATCCTCTCGCACGTGTTTTTACTCGACTAGCCTGCAGGATGCATCCTCTCGCACGTGTTTTTACTCGACTAGCCTGCGGGATGCATCCTCTCGCACGTGTTTTTACTCGACTAGCCTGCAGGATGCATCCTCTCGCACGTGTTTTAATCGACTAGCCTGCGGGATGCATCCTCTCGCACGTGTTTTTACTCGACTAGCCTGCGGGATGCATCCTCTCGCACGTGTTTTTGCTCGACTAGCCTGCGGGATGCATCCTCTCGCACGTGTTTTTGCTCGACTAGCCTGCGGGATGCATCCTCTCGCACGTGTTTGTGCTCGACTAGCCTGCGGGATGCATCCTCTCGCACGTGTTTTTACTCGACTAGCCTGCGGGATGCATCCTCTCGCACGTGTTTTTACTCGACTAGCCTGCAGGATGCATCCTCTCGCACGTGTTTTTAATCGACTAGCCTGCGGGATGCATCCTCTCGCACGTGTTTTTACTCGACTAGCCTGCGGGATGCATCCTCTCGCACGTGTTTTTGCTGGACTAGCCTGCGGGATGCATCCTCTCGCACGTGTTTTTGCTCGACTAGGCATGCGCATCCCAAAAAACCTGCGCATGCGCATCCCACAAAACCTGCGCATGCGCATCCCACAAAACCTCGCACGTGTTTTTTACTCGACTAGCCTGCGGGATGCATCCTCTCGCACGTGTTTTTGCTCGACTAGCCTGCGGGATGCATCCTCTCGCACGTGTTTTTGCTCGACTAGCCTGCGGGATGCATCCTCTCGCACGTGTTTGTGCTCGACTAGCTTGCGGGATGCATCCTCTCGCACGTGTTTTTACTCGACTAGCCTGCGGGATGCATCCTGTCGCACGTGTTTTTGCTCGACTAGCCTGCGGGATGCATCCTCTCGCACGTGTTTTTCCTCGACTAGCCTGCGGGATGCATCCTCTCGCACGTGTTTTTACTCGACTAGCCTGCAGGATGCATCCTCTCGCACGTGTTTTTACTCGACTAGCCTGCGGGATGCATCCTCTCGCACGTGTTTTTACTCGACTACCCTGCGGGATGCATCCTCTCGCACGTGTTTTTGCTCGACTAGCCATGCGCATCCCAAAAAACCTGCGCATGCGCATCCCACAAAACCTCGCACGTGTTTTTACTCGACTAGCCTGCGGGATGCATCCTCTCGCACGTGTTTTTACTCGACTAGCCTGCGGGATGCATCCTCTCGCACGTGTTTTTACTCGACTAGACTGCGGGATGCATCCTCTCGCACGTGTTTGTGCTCGACTAGCCTGCGGGATGCATCCTCTCGCACGTGTTTTTACTCGACTAGCCTGCGGGATGCATCCTCTCGCACGTGTTTCTGCTCGACTAGCCTGCGGGATGCATCCTCTCGCACGTGTTTTTACTCGACTACCCTGCGGGATGCATCCTCTCGCACGTGTTTTTGCTCGACTAGCCATGCGCATCCCAAAAAACCTGCGCATGCGCATCCCACAAAACCTGCGCATGCGCATCCCACAAAACCTCGCACGTGTTTTTACTCGACTAGCCTGCGGGATGCATCCTCTCGCACGTGTTTTTACTCGACTAGCCTGCAGGATGCATCCTCTCGCACGTGTTTTTAATCGACTAGCCTGCGGGATGCATCCTCTCGCACGTGTTTTTACTCGACTAGCCTGCGGGATGCATCCTCTCGCACGTGTTTTTGCTGGACTAGCCTGCGGGATGCATCCTCTCGCACGTGTTTTTGCTCGACTAGGCATGCACATCCCAAAAAACCTGCGCATGCGCATCCCACAAAACCTGCGCATGCGCATCCCACAAAACCTCGCACGTGTTTTTACTCGACTAGCCTGCGGGATGCATCCTCTCGCACGTGTTTTTGCTCGACTAGCCTGCGGGATGCATCCTCTCGCACGTGTTTTTGCTCGACTAGCCTGCGGGATGCATCCTCTCGCACGTGTTTGTGCTCGACTAGCCTGCGGGATGCATCCTCTCGCACGTGTTTTTACTCGACTAGCCTGCGGGATGCATCCTCTCGCACGTGTTTTTGCTCGACTAGCCTGCGGGATGCATCCTCTCGCACGTGTTTTTGCTCGACTAGCCTGCGGGATGCATCCTCTCGCACGTGTTTTTACTCGACTAGCCTGCAGGATGCATCCTCTCGCACGTGTTTTTACTCGACTAGCCTGCGGGATGCATCCTCTCGCACGTGTTTTTACTCGACTAGCCTGCGGGATGCATCCTCTCGCACGTGTTTTTGCTCGACTAGCCATGCGCATCCCAAAAAACCTGCGCATGCGCATCCCACAAAACCTGCGCATGCGCATCCCACAAAACCTCGCACGTGTTTTTACTCGACTAGCCTGCGGGATGCATCCTCTCGCACGTGTTTTTACTCGACTAGCCTGCAGGATGCATCCTCTCGCACGTGTTTTTAATCGACTAGCCTGCGGGATGCATCCTCTCGCACGTGTTTTTACTCGACTAGCCTGCGGGATGCATCCTCTCGCACGTGTTTTTGCTCGACTAGGCATGCGCATCCCAAAAAACCTGCGCATGCGCATCCCACAAAACCTGCGCATGCGCATACCACAAAACCTCGCACGTGTTTTTACTCGACTAGCCTGCGGGATGCATCCTCTCGCACGTGTTTTTGCTCGACTAGCCTGCGGGATGCATCCTCTCGCACGTGTTTGTGCTCGACTAGCCTGCGGGATGCATCCTCTCGCACGTGTTTTTACTCGACTAGCCTGCGGGATGCATCCTCTCGCACGTGTTTTTACTCGACTAGCCTGCAGGATGCATCCTCTCGCACGTGTTTTTAATCGACTAGCCTGCGGGATGCATCCTTTCGCACGTGTTTTTACTCGACTAGCCTGCGGGATGCATCCTCTCGCACGTATTTTTACTCGACTAGCCTGCAGGATGCATCCTCTCGCACGTGTTTTTACTCGACTAGCCTGCGGGATGCATCCTCTCGCACGTGTTTTTACTCGACTAGCCTGCAGGATGCATCCTCTCGCACGTGTTTTTAATCGACTAGCCTGCGGGATGCATCCTCTCGCACGTGTTTTTACTCGACTAGCCTGCGGGATGCATCCTCTCGCACGTGTTTTTAATCGACTAGCCTGCGGGATGCATCCTCTCGCACGTGTTTTTACTCGACTAGCCTGCGGGATGCATCCTCTCGCACGTGTTTTTGCTCGACTAGCCTGCGGGATGCATCCTCTCGCACGTGTTTTTGCTCGACTAGCCTGCGGGATGCATCCTCTCGCACGTGTTTGTGCTCGACTAGCCTGCGGGATGCATCCTCTCGCACGTGTTTTTACTCGACTAGCCTGCGGGATGCATCCTCTCGCACGTGTTTTTACTCGACTAGCCTGCAGGATGCATCCTCTCGCACGTGTTTTTAATCGACTAGCCTGCGGGATGCATCCTCTCGCACGTGTTTTTACTCGACTAGCCTGCGGGATGCATCCTCTCGCACGTGTTTTTGCTGGACTAGCCTGCGGGATGCATCCTCTCGCACGTGTTTTTGCTCGACTAGGCATGCGCATCCCAAAAAACCTGCGCATGCGCATCCCACAAAACCTGCGCATGCGCATCCCACAAAACCTCGCACGTGTTTTTACTCGACTAGCCTGCGGGATGCATCCTCTCGCACGTGTTTTTGCTCGACTAGCCTGCGGGATGCATCCTCTCGCACGTGTTTTTGCTCGACTAGCCTGCGGGATGCATCCTCTCGCACGTGTTTGTGCTCGACTAGCTTGCGGGATGCATCCTCTCGCACGTGTTTTTACTCGACTAGCCTGCGGGATGCATCCTGTCGCACGTGTTTTTGCTCGACTAGCCTGCGGGATGCATCCTCTCGCACGTGTTTTTCCTCGACTAGCCTGCGGGATGCATCCTCTCGCACGTGTTTTTACTCGACTAGCCTGCAGGATGCATCCTCTCGCACGTGTTTTTACTCGACTAGCCTGCGGGATGCATCCTCTCGCACGTGTTTTTACTCGACTACCCTGCGGGATGCATCCTCTCGCACGTGTTTTTGCTCGACTAGCCATGCGCATCCCAAAAAACCTGCGCATGCGCATCCCACAAAACCTCGCACGTGTTTTTACTCGACTAGCCTGCGGGATGCATCCTCTCGCACGTGTTTTTACTCGACTAGCCTGCGGGATGCATCCTCTCGCACGTGTTTTTACTCGACTAGACTGCGGGATGCATCCTCTCGCACGTGTTTGTGCTCGACTAGCCTGCGGGATGCATCCTCTCGCACGTGTTTTTACTCGACTAGCCTGCGGGATGCATCCTCTCGCACGTGTTTCTGCTCGACTAGCCTGCGGGATGCATCCTCTCGCACGTGTTTTTACTCGACTACCCTGCGGGATGCATCCTCTCGCACGTGTTTTTGCTCGACTAGCCATGCGCATCCCAAAAAACCTGCGCATGCGCATCCCACAAAACCTGCGCATGCGCATCCCACAAAACCTCGCACGTGTTTTTACTCGACTAGCCTGCGGGATGCATCCTCTCGCACGTGTTTTTACTCGACTAGCCTGCAGGATGCATCCTCTCGCACGTGTTTTTAATCGACTAGCCTGCGGGATGCATCCTCTCGCACGTGTTTTTACTCGACTAGCCTGCGGGATGCATCCTCTCGCACGTGTTTTTGCTGGACTAGCCTGCGGGATGCATCCTCTCGCACGTGTTTTTGCTCGACTAGGCATGCACATCCCAAAAAACCTGCGCATGCGCATCCCACAAAACCTGCGCATGCGCATCCCACAAAACCTCGCACGTGTTTTTACTCGACTAGCCTGCGGGATGCATCCTCTCGCACGTGTTTTTGCTCGACTAGCCTGCGGGATGCATCCTCTCGCACGTGTTTTTGCTCGACTAGCCTGCGGGATGCATCCTCTCGCACGTGTTTGTGCTCGACTAGCCTGCGGGATGCATCCTCTCGCACGTGTTTTTACTCGACTAGCCTGCGGGATGCATCCTCTCGCACGTGTTTTTGCTCGACTAGCCTGCGGGATGCATCCTCTCGCACGTGTTTTTGCTCGACTAGCCTGCGGGATGCATCCTCTCGCACGTGTTTTTACTCGACTAGCCTGCAGGATGCATCCTCTCGCACGTGTTTTTAATCGACTAGCCTGCGGGATGCATCCTCTCGCACGTGTTTTTACTCGACTAGCCTGCGGGATGCATCCTCTCGCACGTGTTTTTGCTCGACTAGCCATGCGCATCCCAAAAAACCTGCGCATGCGCATCCCACAAAACCTGCGCATGCGCATCCCACAAAACCTCGCACGTGTTTTTACTCGACTAGCCTGCGGGATGCATCCTCTCGCACGTGTTTTTGCTCGACTAGCCTGCGGGATGCATCCTCTCGCACGTGTTTTTGCTCGACTAGCCTGCGGGATGCATCCTCTCGCACGTGTTTGTGCTCGACTAGCCTGCGGGATGCATCCTCTCGCACGTGTTTTTACTCGACTAGCCTGCGGGATGCATCCTCTCGCACGTGTTTTTGCTCGACTAGCCATGCGCATCCCAAAAAACCTGCGCATGCGCATCCCACAAAACCCTCACGTGTTTTTACTCGACTAGCCTGCGGGATGCATCCTCTCGCACGTGTTTTTACTCGACTAGACTGCGGGATGCATCCTCTCGCACGTGTTTTTACTCGACTACCCTGCAGGATGCATCCTCTCGCACGTGTTTTTACTCGACTACCCTGCGGGATGCATCCTCTCGCACGTGTTTTTGCTCGACTAGCCATGCGCATCCCAAAAAACCTGCGCATGCGCATCCCACAAAACCTGCGCATGCGCATCCCACAAAACCTCGCACGTGTTTTTACTCGACTAGCCTGCGGGATGCATCCTCTCGCACGTTGTTTTTGCTCGACTAGGCATGCGCATCCCAAAAAACCTGCGCATGCGCATCCCACAAAACCTGCGCATGCGCATCCCACAAAACCTCGCACGTGTTTTTACTCGACTAGCCTGCGGGATGCATCCTCTCGCACGTGTTTTTACTCGACTAGCCTGCGGGATGCATCCTCTCGCACGTGTTTTTACTCGACCAGCCTGCGGGATGCATCCTCTCGCACGTGTTTTTGCTCGACTAGCCATGCGCATCCCAAAAAACCTGCGCATGCGCATCCCACAAAACCTGCGCATGCGCATCCCACAAAACCTCGCACGTGTTTTTACTCGACTAGCCTGCGGGATGCATCCTCTCGCACGTGTTTTTGCTCGACTAGCCTGCGGGATGCATCCTCTCGCACTTGTTTTTGCTCGACTAGCCTGCGGGATGCATCCTCTCGCACGTGTTTTTACTCGACTAGCCTGCAGGATGCATCCTCTCGCACGTGTTTTTACTCGACTAGCCTGCGGGATGCATCCTCTCGCACGTGTTTTTACTCGACTACCCTGCGGGATGCATCCTCTCGCACGTGTTTTTGCTCGACTAGCCATGCGCATCCCAAAAAACCTGCGCATGCGCATCCCACAAAACCTTGCACGTGTTTTTACTCGACTAGCCTGCGGGATGCATCCTCTCGCACGTGTTTTTACTCGACTAGCCTGCGGGATGCATCCTCTCGCACGTGTTTTTACTCGACTACCCTGCGGGATGCATCCTCTCGCACGTGTTTTTGCTCGACTAGCCATGCGCATCCCAAAAAACCTGCGCATGCGCATCCCACAAAACCTGCGCATGCGCATCCCACAAAACCTCGCACGTGTTTTTACTCGACTAGCCTGCGGGATGCATCCTCTCGCACGTGTTTTTACTCGACTAGCCTGCAGGATGCATCCTCTCGCACGTGTTTTTACTCGACTAGCCTGCGGGATGCATCCTCTCGCACGTGTTTTTACTCGACTAGCCTGCGTGATGCATCCTCTCGCACGTGTTTTTTCTGGACTAGCCTGCGGGATGCATCCTCTCGCACGTGTTTTTGCTCGACTAGCCATGCGCATCCCAAAAAACCTTTGCATGCGCATCCCACAAAACCTGCGCATGCGCATCCCACAAAACCTCGCACGTGTTTTTACTCGACCAGCCTGCGGGATGCATCCTCTCGCACGTGTTTTTGCTCGACTAGCCTGCGGGATGCATCCTCTCGCACGTGTTTTTGCTCGACTAGCCTGCGGGATGCATCCTCTCGCACGTGTTTGTGCTCGACTAGCCTGCGGGATGCATCCTCTCGCACGTGTTTTTACTCGACTACCCTGCGGGATGCATCCTCTCGCACGTGTTTTTGCTCGACTAGCCATGCGCATCCCAAAAAACCTGCGCATGCGCATCCCACAAAACCTGCGCATGCGCATCCCACAAAACCTCGCACGTGTTTTTACTCGACTAGCCTGCGGGATGCATCCTCTCGCACGTGTTTTTACTCGACTAGACTGCAGGATGCATCCTCTCGCACGTGTTTTTAATCGACTAGCCTGCGGGATGCATCCTCTCGCACGTGTTTTTACTCGACTAGCCTGCGGGATGCATCCTCTCGCACGTGTTTTTGCTGGACTAGCCTGCGGGATGCATCCTCTCGCACGTGTTTTTGCTCGACTAGGCATGCGCATCCCAAAAAACCTGCGCATGCGCATCCCACAAAACCTGCGCATGCGCATCCCACAAAACCTCGCACGTGTTTTTACTCGACTAGCCTGCGGGATGCATCCTCTCGCACGTGTTTTTGCTCGACTAGCCTGCGGGATGCATCCTCTCGCACGTGTTTTTGCTCGACTAGCCTGCGGGATGCATCCTCTCGCACGTGTTTGTGCTCGACTAGCCTGCGGGATGCATCCTCTCGCACGTGTTTTTACTCGACTACCCTGCGGGATGCATCCTCTCGCACGTGTTTTTGCTCGACTAGCCATGCGCATCCCAAAAAACCTGCGCATGCGCATCCCACAAAACCTGCGCATGCGCATCCCACAAAACCTCGCACGTGTTTTTACTCGACTAGCCTGCGGGATGCATCCTCTCGCACGTGTTTTTACTCGACTAGTCTGCAGGATGCATCCTCTCGCACGTGTTTTTACTCGACTAGCCTGCGGGATGCATCCTCTCGCACGTGTTTTTACTCGACTACCCTGCGGGATGCATCCTCTCGCACGTGTTTTTGCTCGACTAGCCATGCGCATCCCAAAAAACCTGCGCATGCGCATCCCACAAAACCTGCGCATGCGCATCCCACAAAACCTCGCACGTGTTTTTACTCGACTAGCCTGCGGGATGCATCCTCTCGCACGTGTTTTTACTCGACTAGCCTGCGGGATGCATCCTCTCGCACGTGTTTTTACTCGACTAGACTGCGGGATGCATCCTCTCGCACGTGTTTGTGCTCGACTAGCCTGCGGGATGCATCCTCTCGCACGTGTTTTTACTCGACTAGCCTGCGGGATGCATCCTCTCGCACGTGTTTCTGCTCGACTAGCCTGCGGGATGCATCCTCTCGCACGTGTTTTTACTCGACTACCCTGCGGGATGCATCCTCTCGCGCGTGATTTTGCTCGACTAGCCATGCGCATCCCAAAAAACCTGCGCATGCGCATCCCACAAAACCTGCGCATGCGCATCCCACAAAACCTCGCACGTGTTTTTACTCGACTAGCCTGCGGGATGCATCCTCTCGCACGTGTTTTTACTCGACTAGCCTGCAGGATGCATCCTCTCGCACGTGTTTTTACTCGACTAGCCTGCGGGATGCATCCTCTCGCACGTGTTTTTACTCGACTAGCCTGCAGGATGCATCCTCTCGCACGTGTTTTTAATCGACTAGCCTGCGGGATGCATCCTCTCGCACGTGTTTTTACTCGACTAGCCTGCGGGATGCATCCTCTCGCACGTGTTTTTGCTGGACTAGCCTGCGGGATGCATCCTCTCGCACGTGTTTTTGCTCGACTAGGCATGCGCATCCCAAAAAACCTGCGCATGCGCATCCCACAAAACCTGCGCATGCGCATACCACAAAACCTCGCACGTGTTTTTACTCGACTAGCCTGCGGGATGCATCCTCTCGCACGTGTTTTTGCTCGACTAGCCTGCGGGATGCATCCTCTCGCACGTGTTTGTGCTCGACTAGCCTGCGGGATGCATCCTCTCGCACGTGTTTTTACTCGACTAGCCTGCGGGATGCATCCTCTCGCACGTGTTTTTACTCGACTAGCCTGCAGGATGCATCCTCTCGCACGTGTTTTTAATCGACTAGCCTGCGGGATGCATCCTTTCGCACGTGTTTTTACTCGACTAGCCTGCGGGATGCATCCTCTCGCACGTATTTTTACTCGACTAGCCTGCAGGATGCATCCTCTCGCACGTGTTTTTACTCGACTAGCCTGCGGGATGCATCCTCTCGCACGTGTTTTTACTCGACTAGCCTGCAGGATGCATCCTCTCGCACGTGTTTTTAATCGACTAGCCTGCGGGATGCATCCTCTCGCACGTGTTTTTACTCGACTAGCCTGCGGGATGCATCCTCTCGCACGTGTTTTTACTCGACTAGCCTGCAGGATGCATCCTCTCGCACGTGTTTTTAATCGACTAGCCTGCGGGATGCATCCTCTCGCACGTGTTTTTACTCGACTAGCCTGCGGGATGCATCCTCTCGCACGTGTTTTTGCTGGACTAGCCTGCGGGATGCATCCTCTCGCACGTGTTTTTGCTCGACTAGGCATGCGCATCCCAAAAAACCTGCGCATGCGCATCCCACAAAACCTGCGCATGCGCATCCCACAAAACCTCGCACGTGTTTTTACTCGACTAGCCTGCGGGATGCATCCTCTCGCACGTGTTTTTGCTCGACTAGCCTGCGGGATGCATCCTCTCGCACGTGTTTTTGCTCGACTAGCCTGCGGGATGCATCCTCTCGCACGTGTTTGTGCTCGACTAGCCTGCGGGATGCATCCTCTCGCACGTGTTTTTACTCGACTAGCCTGCGGGATGCATCCTCTCGCACGTGTTTTTACTCGACTAGCCTGCAGGATGCATCCTCTCGCACGTGTTTTTGCTCGACTAGGCATGCGCATCCCAAAAAACCTGCGCATGCGCATCCCACAAAACCTGCGCATGCGCATACCACAAAACCTCGCACGTGTTTTTACTCGACTAGCCTGCGGGATGCATCCTCTCGCACGTGTTTTTGCTCGACTAGCCTGCGGGATGCATCCTCTCGCACGTGTTTGTGCTCGACTAGCCTGCGGGATGCATCCTCTCGCACGTGTTTTTACTCGACTAGCCTGCGGGATGCATCCTCTCGCACGTGTTTTTACTCGACTAGCCTGCAGGATGCATCCTCTCGCACGTGTTTTTAATCGACTAGCCTGCGGGATGCATCCTTTCGCACGTGTTTTTACTCGACTAGCCTGCGGGATGCATCCTCTCGCACGTGTTTGTGCTCGACTAGCCTGCGGGATGCATCCTCTCGCACGTGTTTTTACTCGACTAGCCTGCGGGATGCATCCTCTCGCACGTGTTTCTGCTCGACTAGCCTGCGGGATGCATCCTCTCGCACGTGTTTTTACTCGACTACCCTGCGGGATGCATCCTCTCGCGCGTGTTTTTGCTCGACTAGCCATGCGCATCCCAAAAAACCTGCGCATGCGCATCCCACAAAACCTGCGCATGCGCATCCCACAAAACCTCGCACGTGTTTTTACTCGACTAGCCTGCGGGATGCATCCTCTCGCACGTATTTTTACTCGACTAGCCTGCAGGATGCATCCTCTCGCACGTATTTTTACTCGACTAGCCTGCGGGATGCATCCTCTCGCACGTGTTTTTACTCGACTAGCCTGCAGGATGCATCCTCTCGCACGTGTTTTTAATCGACTAGCCTGCGTGATGCATCCTCTCGCACGTGTTTTTACTCGACTAGCCTGCGGGATGCATCCTCTCGCACGTGTTTTTGCTCGACTAGCCATGCGCATCCCAAAAAACCTGCGCATGCGCATCCCACAAAACCTCGCACGTGTTTTTACTCGACTAGCCTGCGGGATGCATCCTCTCGCACGTGTTTTTGCTCGACTAGCCTGCGGGATGCATCCTCTCGCACGTGTTTTTGCTCGACTAGCCTGCGGGATGCATCCTCTCGCACGTGTTTGTGCTCGACTAGCCTGCGGGATGCATCCTCTCGCACGTGTTTTTACTCGACTAGCCTGCGGGATGCATCCTCTCGCACGTGTTTTTGCTCGACTAGCCTGCGGGATGCATCCTCTCGCACGTGTTTTTGCTCGACTAGCCTGCGGGATGCATCCTCTCGCACGTGTTTTTACTCGACTAGCCTGCAGGATGCATCCTCTCGCACGTGTTTTTACTCGACTAGCCTGCGGGATGCATCCTCTCGCACGTGTTTTTACTCGACTAGCCTGCGGGATGCATCCTCTCGCACGTGTTTTTGCTCGACTAGCCATGCGCATCCCAAAAAACCTGCGCATGCGCATCCCACAAAACCCTCACGTGTTTTTACTCGACTAGCCTGCGGGATGCATCCTCTCGCACGTGTTTTTACTCGACTAGCCTGCGGGATGCATCCTCTCGCACGTGTTTTTACTCGACTACCCTGCAGGATGCATCCTCTCGCACGTGTTTTTACTCGACTACCCTGCGGGATGCATCCTCTCGCACGTGTTTTTGCTCGACTAGCCATGCGCATCCCAAAAAACCTGCGCATGCGCATCCCACAAAACCTGCGCATGCGCATCCCACAAAACCTCGCACGTGTTTTTACTCGACTAGCCTGCGGGATGCATCCTCTCGCACGTGTTTTTGCTCGACTAGGCATGCGCATCCCAAAAAACCTGCGCATGCGCATCCCACAAAACCTGCGCATGCGCATCCCACAAAACCTCGCACGTGTTTTTACTCGACTAGCCTGCGGGATGCATCCTCTCGCACGTGTTTTTACTCGACTAGCCTGCGGGATGCATCCTCTCGCACGTGTTTTTACTCGACTAGCCTGCGGGATGCATCCTCTCGCACGTGTTTTTGCTCGACTAGCCATGCGCATCCCAAAAAACCTGCGCATGCGCATCCCACAAAACCTGCGCATGCGCATCCCACAAAACCTCGCACGTGTTTTTACTCGACTAGCCTGCGGGATGCATCCTCTCGCACGTGTTTTTGCTCGACTAGCCTGCGGGATGCATCCTCTCGCACGTGTTTTTGCTCGACTAGCCTGCGGGATGCATCCTCTCGCACGTGTTTTTACTCGACTAGCCTGCAGGATGCATCCTCTCGCACGTGTTTTTACTCGACTAGCCTGCGGGATGCATCCTCTCGCACGTGTTTTTACTCGACTACCCTGCGGGATGCATCCTCTCGCACGTGTTTTTGCTCGACTAGCCATGCGCATCCCAAAAAACCTGCGCATGCGCATCCCACAAAACCTCGCACGTGTTTTTACTCGACTAGCCTGCGGGATGCATCCTCTCGCACGTGTTTTTACTCGACTAGCCTGCGGGATGCATCCTCTCGCACGTGTTTTTACTCGACTACCCTGCGGGATGCATCCTCTCGCACGTGTTTTTGCTCGACTAGCCATGCGCATCCCAAAAAACCTGCGCATGCGCATCCCACAAAACCTGCGCATGCGCATCCCACAAAACCTCGCACGTGTTTTTACTCGACTAGCCTGCGGGATGCATCCTCTCGCACGTGTTTTTACTCGACTAGCCTGCAGGATGCATCCTCTCGCACGTGTTTTTACTCGACTAGCCTGCGGGATGCATCCTCTCGCACGTGTTTTTACTCGACTAGCCTGCGTGATGCATCCTCTCGCACGTGTTTTTGCTCGACTAGCCTGCGGGATGCATCCTCTCGCACGTGTTTTTGCTCGACTAGCCTGCGGGATGCATCCTCTCGCACGTGTTTGTGCTCGACTAGCCTGCGGGATGCATCCTCTCGCACGTGTTTTTACTCGACTAGCCTGCGGGATGCATCCTCTCGCACGTGTTTTTGCTCGACTAGCCTGCGGGATGCATCCACTCGCACGTGTTTTTGATCGAGTAGCCTGCGGGATGCATCCTCTCGCACGTGTTTTTACTCGACTAACCTGCAGGATGCATCCTCTCGCACGTGTTTTTACTCGACTAGCCTGCGAGATGCATCCTCTCGCACGTGTTTTTACTCGACTAGCCTGCGGGATGCATCCTCTCGCACGTGTTTTTACTCGACTAGCCTGCGGGATGCATCCTCTCGCACGTGTTTTTACTCGACTAGCCTGCAGGATGCATCCTCTCGCACGTGTTTTTACTCGACTAGCCTGCGGGAAGCATCCTCTTGCACGTGTTTTTACTCGACTAGCCTGCGGGATGCATCCTCTCGCACGTGTTTTTGCTCGACTAGCCTGCGGGATGCATCCTCTCGCACGTGTTTTTGCTCGACTAGCCTGCGGGATGCATCCTCTCGCACGTGTTTGTGGTCGACTAGCCTGCGGGATGCATCCTCTCGCACGTGTTTTTGCTCGACTAGCCTGCGGGATGCATCCTCTCGCACGTGTTTTTGCTCGACTAGCCTGCGGGATGCATCCTCTCGCACGTGTTTTTACTCGACTAGCCTGCAGGATGCATCCTCTCGCACGTGTTTTTACTCGACTAGCTTGCGGGATGCATCCTCTCCCACGTGTT